>NW_020539726.1:11406988-11679799 GCF_003426905.1 Ctenocephalides felis | reverse complement strand
TTTTTAAAAACGCTTGCAAGACGTTTTCAATAATTAATATAATCCAATATATTTAATATATTTTTATAATTAAATAAGGTAGAGCGGGGCTCAAAGATCCAATCGATATTTGGCAAATAAACTGTAAAACCAAACCAAAAGCATCAAAATAATCAACATATCAAGCAAACAACCTAACTACCTAACTATTTTCATCATGGAAGAACTATGTTTTATTGCTATTTTCCAAAATTTGATCTCTGATTCTATTTATCTCAAAGTGGTGGTAAACTAGACAAGCTAGGTGGCAGACACATTTAATGTCTTATTTTTAGTTTTGAAGGAATTTTACAAAATAATGGTTACATTATTCATCCAATGCAGAATATAAATTTCGTGGATACACTTTTTATAAAGATAACTCTACATATAACCTTGATTTGGTATTTAGTCGAAAATATTCATCAGCAGAGTTGGAATAATTACTTATTTAGTTTATCTCTTGTAAAATTGATTTTTTACATTAGTTTATTTTTTTTATTACTATTTTTTATTATTTACACCTATTTTTTATTATTTACATTACAGAATGTAGATTCAGTTTGTCCTAGCCATAAAATTAAATGTTAAATAAATTCTATATACACAGTATTGATTCTAAAAATATTTTTAAGTTATAATAAGCGCAAAAAATCGAAAATAATTTTTTTTGCATATCTTTACGTTCCAAGGGTTTCTGAATATTTGGGCATACCTTAGAAAAAAATTATATATGTGTGTGTATGTATGTATGTTTGGATACAATTTTTAGTCCCCGATTTCGGGCACATGGATCAACCGATTTGAATTATGCAAAAAACATTCGATTCCTACTGATGGAGAGATGTGCTGATTAATTTTTAGCCAAGAAAGGTTCAGCCGTTTCGAAGATACGTGGCAAAAAGTGCCAAAATTGGTAATCCAGTTTCTGAGGTAACAGAGCGCCCGATTTGAATTATTCAAAACATAATTGAAATGAAGAACTGATTTAATTTGACTACTTAGTCAGTTCTAGCGATTTCGAAGATACAGAGGAAAATGTAAAACAAATTGATATTTGTCGGTCTAAAATAAGCATTAGACATATGCACATCAAATTATTAAATATTTTATAGATATTTTAATAATAAGAACAAATTTTATTACATTTTTTTAGGTTCCATACCAAGATTTTAATTTTTACAGTTTACTTATAAAGCTCAAAAAATTTCAAAATCTTTATACAAAGTTTTATACTTCAAATATAAATTTCAAAGTTACAATTCAGTTTAAAACGTTTATATATTATATGCGCTATTGTACTCGTAAAAAATATATCCTCAGATGGATTCATTCGTCCTTCTCCCATAATGTAAACATTTTCAAGTGTTTTGACTGATAAGATCGTCACTGTATATTATATGAACGAATTAATATATAGTAATTTTAATTATTTCTTTGAAAATATTTAAAACTAATTAATCATTGATCAATATTTATTGATTATTAATTTTTTTGCTCGAATATTTAATTGTGGTACGGGAAGTTTCAGCAATTTACCTTAGGCACGATGCCATGCACCACTAGTTTATAATTATTATAATACAATATATTTAAAATAATTGTTGAATTTCAATACTCATAAAATAATATTTAGTTTTACATATATTTTTTGTTATATTATCAAAACCATTTGTATTTCTTTTCTACACGTGTAGTCATTCTTTGAGTAGTTAAAATGGTTAATATGATACATATTTTATTGGTTTTGATAATATTTTTATAGATCATATATAAAAATATAAATTAATGTATCAATTCAAGTCATAGTAGAGTGAGTAGAGAAACCATATCAATTATGACTCATAGTAGAAAACGTTCGAGAAACTACTTAATTCCCTCGATAAAATAATAAGTACCTGTATCTACATCAAATATACTCACGAAAATCTTAACATTACAAATTTACAAATGAAAAAATAAGCTAAGAGTGCAATAAAAAATAATAACTGAAATTATAAAAGCATCGAGCGCTCTTTATAATTACAGATAAATGCCCATCTCTCCTGAAAATGCCCACATACAACATGGATATACATAAGCGATGGTGTATCTTAAGAAAAAACTGCAAGACAAATCACGATCTCGCAAAATTGTGATAACATGAGTAATGTAGTAAAAAATATTTATAAAACAAAAAAGTATATAAACCCATCGGCTGTGTGGAATTAAGAATATGGACGTGCATGTTTTAATTATCTCATATTTAATCGGCTTTGTTGCGCGGTGAAACGGATCTTTAATTATTAAAGCCAGTGCATGAGGAGTTGAAAAATTAAGAAGTACCTCGACATCGTATATGTTTGGCCCTAAAACCATATCAAATTACGGAGAGAATGCGGCTTTGCATATTAATTATTATGTTATCGCAATATGTTGTCGGGCATATTATGTTGATGATGTGCCTGAAAGTAGGAAGGCTTTTGATGGGAAATGACATGCTTTCACGCTTTATTTGAAACGATTTTTTAACAATAATTGAAAAGCAATCAGAAATTTAAACTAGTTGAAAGTGGCATTTTGCCTTAAGGCTAGTTGCAGAAACTTCCCGATAGGTGTAATAATTGACTGAATCAATCGAAATTAGGATTTAGATATTTAGATAACATTTTCAACTGTTATATTTGAAAAAACATTGCGATTTCCAGTTTGTATCTCTCAAACACATTTATAATATTTGTAATTGTATTAATTACAGTGCACAGAGAATGCTTGTATTTCCTAAAATTGTAGCCTATTATTCTAAATTTAGTTAAGTTATGTAATTCAACCAACATTCGTAAGACATCTTCATCATGATACATTGAACGGCTTTTAAATTTTTGAAATCGGTCCAGTCATTTTTGAGAAAACGTCGATTTAAGGTAAAAAAATTGTTAAAACACACATACACATACTTTTTCCAAATTTGATCTCATTCGAATCAGAATGGCTTGAAACGTTGCGAAGACATAACATTAGGTCAGTTAAAGAAATTACTGGAGTTCTACATACATGACGTGATGAAGGTACTACCTCCTGGACAGAGTCAATTCTCAGATCCTTGTGTAGTATTTGGTTACTAATGTACCAAGATGCATTTGCAATACACCTCAATTTTTTTTATTGTTTTCTTATGATCAACGCCATAATTTCAGATCGGTTGTATTATTGCTTTATTAACTACCATTTTGTTTTCTAATGATGATTTAAATTTACCACCAATTTGCTAAAACAGTGATTTCTTTTTCCTTCCCATCTGTTTTTTTTTGCTGTTGATATGAATAATCCAATAATTTGGAATCCAAATGCTTTTCTAAATATTTAAAAGTAACAGATTCAGGGATAATTTTATTAATAATGAACACAAAAGAACATTTACCAAATGCAAACTCATCGGCAAAACACTAACATAGAATCAATAATCAATAGTCAACAATTACTACTATCAATACTAACACACAATAAATTCTTACAAAACATCTAAGGATTTTTTAAATTATCTGATAATTAAATTAGTAGAAATGCTTAAAATAGTTAAGAACTCATATAAGAATTTTTCTATAGCTATATCAAAATTTAGTTGAAGATATGTCTAAAAGTTAAAGCTTTTGGTATGCAATGACATATTTTTAACTAACTATTTTAAAATTTTCTAAATAATTTGGTTCCAAAATTTGGTATGCATTAATATGGTAACATTTATGTGAATTATAAGATATATTTGTTATTAGTGAGTTTTTTTTTTATTTTTAAATATCAATCAGTAAGTACTATTAGAATGCGTTTTATGACATGAAAATATGTTTGAAGTGAAAAGAATGAGCGAGATTGTCCTCAAATTAAACTTATCAGTATTAGGGACATTCTATTTTAATGAAATATATCAAGTAGAAATAAGTCAACCGTTGAGTTGCCTTTAAAAAAGCAATGTAGTTTAGAAAAACCATTACAACTGCTCCTAGGACTCTTAATTGTTAACCTGAAATTTAAACTAGTAATAAGAAAGCAATTTACTGGTTGGCCATTCTCTTTCATATGAGATTATTATTAGATATTTCTAATAACAGTGTTTTTTATACATTACAGCAATTATTTTTAAATATATCTTCACTTGAAATTATATTTGTATCTATATCTTCATGCAAAAACTGATATCACTGCTGGGTGATATCAAACTGACTGACACTGCTGACCCTTGGATTATGTGGTTGCAAGACCAAAACTTTTACCACGAAGCCAGGAACAAAATCATTGGATGGCACAAATATTATTTGCATGTGTTTCTATGTAGTAATGATTACATTTTGGCAAAAGCGTGAATGAACATTCAAAAAGTACATGATACCTTTAGAAGTTCATTTAAAGATTTCATATAATTTCTTCAATGTTCGTACATTATATGAAATCTTTAAATAAACTTTTAAAGATATCATGTACTTCTTTGAATGTTTATTCACGCTTTTGCCAAAATGTAGTCATTACTACATTAATTAAAATTAACTAGAATTTAGGATAATAGTTTTAAACTATTTGTGAAATATATTTTAATAATACAATAATTTAGTTGTAAAATATAAAACAAACGTGGTATGAGAGTATGAGAAGCACTCAGATTTCTCCTTAATAGCTCGGGGCTTAAGCGTCAATTAATCGCTGGGCGATCAAAATTATATAGAAAGAATCAAGCACACTTAAGGAATTACACAGTATTCCCAAAATTGCTCGAAGATTGTTCATCGAAAAACGTACGCAAATGAAGGAATTTTGATTGTATCCCAGCCGCCCCATCTTGTAATAATGTGAATTTTTATAATAGAAACTGTATTCAACTTGAAATACCGAATATTTCAGTTCTCAATTCAATATTTCTCAAATTAGTTCTAAATAATTTAAGAAAATTTGCAATAGATAAAGAAAAATAGTAGGTAGGTGCATTAGCCGGAACGAATGAACTTTTTATAATCAAGTATAGAAAAGTGAGCTTATCTGTGACCTAGAGGTATAGACTTTGGTCTTGCAAACCTATGATTCATGTTATTATATATTTCATATTATATAACTGGTTATCAAAAAGCGACAACAGTTTCTACTTTGAAATATATATCTGAATATAATTTCAAATAAAAATCGCTTCTCGGGACATTACTTCAATATATATCACATCTTAGTTGAAAATGTGTAAATAACTGGTAGTGCAATGGTATCGTGTATTAAAGCAAATTGCTGTAACTTCCAGTACTGTAATTTAAAATATTAAAATGCTCTAAAATTGTATGAAAATTTAAAAATTTGTTTTCAACAATCGCGCGCAGCTGTTTTAGAAACGAAATATCAAAACGCGTAAGCGACGCAGCGTCGCAGTTTAAAAGTTAAACGTGATAAATCTTGATGCAAAACTCATTGAAATGTAAACAAGATAAACAAAAAACTTATTAAAATCTCTATAAAATATCTGATAATTTGATCTGCACATGTCTAGTAATCATTTTATCGCTAAATGTTTTCTTTTACCGCTGGACCAGACAATAATTCTTCATACCGTCAATGCAAATAAAATGTTGTTTGAATCATTCAAATCGGACGTTTCGTTCTCTCAAAATTACCATTCTTATCATTTTTCTTCCGTATTTTTGAAACTGCTTGACCTGCTGTTTTCCAAAAACTAATCAGCACGTCTTTCCATCAATACTGATCGAATATTTTTTTAATCATTCAATTCGGTTGATCTGTGCTCTCGATATTGTAGACAAAAAATTGTATCCAAACAGAAACACTACACTACATACACAAGCGCACACACATACATTTTTTCATCTAAGATATGACAAAATGTTCCGAAGCGTAAATATATATAAAAATAATTATTTTCGATTCTATAGGAAGTTAAAAAGACAAAATTTATAGAATAATCTTTAGTGTAACTTCATCATCAGTGGATCAACACAGCAATGATATAAACTAAATAACTACAGAATAATGATAGGCTACATCTATATACAGAAACTCTATAGAAATTTTAGAACACACGAAGAAAAAACATTTCATTTTTTCAGTCTACATCCTCAGTCAGTCCAGATCAGCAGACTATGACATACAATATTTTGTAAAAATTTTGAAACATTGAAGATTATGTTATAAATCTTCATCTATTTATTTGAAGTATAGTATTATATATGTACGAGTATATATATATATATATATATATATATATGTGTGTGTGTGTGTGTGTGTATAAGTGTTTTAGCTGTGTGCGTTTGTCCTTCATTTTTGGACAAAACACCTCTCGAACAATCGCTAATCAAGTGTAATCAACAGGTCCTGTTCATTAGAGAAGCTTCATTTGAGACCAAATTGTCCTCGAGACTCATTGCAAAAGCCGAGGGATAAAAAACAGAAGAAAATAGAACACAAACACAAGATCAGCCGGCTGGAGTTCTCTGTTCAAACCGTCGTAATAATTAACTTATTATCTAATTAAGCGAGATAATTAATTGACTTTTCTCTCAGAACAAATTGAGAGATTCGCTTAATTCTATTTATTTAGCAGCAGGTGTCGCTTAGAGAAAAGACTTGCGATTTAATTGCGATTACTTGTGTAATCTAATTAAATGAATAATTGGAAGATGAATTATTGTTGAATTAGCTTCTGTTTGGAATTAAATTTAATGAAAATGATTTATTAGCTTATTGTAAATATATTTGCATGAATTTGCGTTTGTATGAATGAAAATGTATATATTTGTGTATAATACTTTATAGCCTTCTAAATATGCACTAACAAATCTAAATATTTAAATTAATCAACTATTGATCAATTAACCTCACACAAAAATTCTTGTTATAATATATTTATCACTGTAATGCGAAATATTACTGAAAATGAAAAAAAATAGAATTGAACTAAATATTTTTAAGCCTAACTATTTAAGTAATTAATATTAAATATTTATATAAATTATACTAAGGCAATAAAAATCAGCGTAATTCAATCACACACGAGTTGTTACTTTGACAAAAACGATAAATATTATTATAACTTTTTAAAATTTATATTTGTTTTATAAAATAAAGAATATTTTTTATTTCTTATAAAAATTATTACAATATAAATTGAAACAATTAAAAATAAATGTCCAACGTTTCGGTCATCTACATCCTTGCCATAATCATCAAGGTTCTTTGATGGCGATTCACAGAAGAACATTAATTGCATATGTGAAGGCATGTGCATTTTAAAAAATAAGGTAAACCACCATTATTTTAAAAGCAAATAAAATGGTAGATCTTTTTGCCTTTGGCTGTCCCATTTTACCCCGCCTATAGGGTAATAAGACCAAGTGACAAATTCATAAAAAATAGAAAAAAAACATATTTCTATAATAATGAGTTTGCTGAGAATTTTACTGCACATAGTCAGATAGGTGTTTGTTCGATATGTGTTAATTGTTGTGATATATTATTATTGGTATGGCTTTTGCAATATGATTGCTCAAATTCAAATTAGACCTCTGTACCCTGCCCTACTATATATAATAATTAATTGAATAGATTGCACTATTTTAGTAATTGAATAACTATGCCAAATTAATCAATACATTAAAATAAAAAATCAATGCATTGGAATATTAACAAATCATGATTAGGCCCATTATAATAATTTTTATTTCTCGATGACAATGTTATATAAAATAAATAATTAGGGATAGTTATTAAAAGAAATATTTTCCACCAACTTTTTATTCTCTTCAAAATCTCAAAGTCTTAGTTGGATTTCTTTTTCAAAGGGATAGGAATAGAAACGTCATAGTTCATAAATAAGATTGAAACGCTTGGTCACTACAAGTTCTATTGTCACTTAAACCTCATTGTTCAATGACAATGATCTAAATCCCGAATACATCACATGACTGCTGGTATTTAATTAAAAACGAAGGTTTTCTTCAGAAATCAAATATAATCCCGAATAAGAACCGAAGAAATTAAATCTATGAATCTCTGTTTCAATAACTTTAATTAATATTACATAGTTGCATCAAGAATTTAAAGGATATAGTACTTACATTTAACTATATATAAAAATAATTATTTGTAATTTCTATTCTAGGCACAAACAGTCAGTAGACATTTGTGTATCTTAATAATTATTATTTTTGTTTTGTAATCTGAGAAGATCTCATTGGAGCTCTTCTTAGGCATCGCTCTTACATTGTCATTTTAGCTCATAGGAATCTTTATGTATTTCTGATTGCTAAATAAAACGAGTTAAAAAAAATATTTTTGTTTATTTTTGTTATTGTTATTTTTTATGTCAAAAACGTATTACCAAAGTGCACAACAACCAACCATGAGGAATGGGTGCTCCTATTTTTAATATAAATATATCAAATTTCATTTTCCACTAACTAATGGCTAGGATGTTAGCCAAAACGTTAGGTTATCATATAAACATTGAATCAATTCGTACAATTTTCAATCTATCGATCTTTTAAAATCAACTCATATATACAACATTATCATCAAATTCAGGATTTAACATAAAAATATATATTGTTATAAGTGTTAGTACATATATCGCACATGTTATTTTTATTTATGTATATAATAATTTAGTTTCACGTTTAAAATTTCAGTCTTGATTTAGGAACAATAATAAACAATATGAGAAATAACAAACACTAAATATCTATCTGACAGTTTGCGGTTGTACGAATACAAATAACATCACTACTGCGATTTAATTGGAACTGCAGGTAAAAACTAACAAATTCTGACTCAATTTGGAATCAAAATAATGCTAGAAAAGCTAGTTTACTACCTTAAAAATTTTTTACAAACTTTAAAAATTCAAAAGTAAAATTAATTGATAATTTGTTTCTGGACATTTCTAGAGCAACGTTGCAACTTGCCATAGTAAACATTACTTATTACCATTCATTAATTTTTAAATTATTTTGATCTTAATAATTTAATTGATGTAAAAATTAACTTTGATTTGAATTGCTAATTTCAATATAAATTTGTACATTTGCAAGATGCAGATACTTTTAAATCTACATTTTCTTAGTCTTACTTGAACAAATTTTAAAGTTAATTCTAACTCTTAGTTAATTTAATGTTTAATAATATCAGTTAATAATTTGTATATACAAAAACTGGTTAACAAAAGGTGTTCATTGGCGTAACGGAAAACGTGAGTTCAAACCCAAGCTGTATCATGCAGTAGTGATATCAATTTTTACAAAAATATATATATGAAAAATATGTTTTCAGTTGAAAACAGACTATTTCGAGCAATGCGGTATGAGATGGCAATGAATGGCAATCTCACATTCTTCCCAGAATCTAGTTGGAGTTTAAATCACTATCAGATCACAAAATTGCCCTAGGGCAGTACTACCATACAAAACTGGTGCAACTTGCCATATTAAAAATTTCTTATTAAAATTCTTTAAAAATTTAACATATTATGACATTGAATAATTTACTCGATGTAAAGATTAACTTAATTTGATTTGAACTGAGAATATAATAGGTTATGACTTATGCTGATATCGAAAATTGGATATGCAAGCCTATTCTTACACCTCATCCATTTTTGAAATTCTTGAAAAAGACCTTTTAAAAATTGTCGTCATTTAATATTTTATAATGTTAATATAAAAATAATAGTCATTTAATATTTTATAATGTTAATATAAAAATAATACAGTAATGTCTATATAGAAAATAATTAAGTAGTATCAAAAATTCATAACAAATATTACATATTAATATTGTTTCTATTTAGTTTATTAACGTTATTATTCTCAATATATAAAATGTTTTTCCTTCTAAACTTTTGCAAACTACTACTTCGCTCGTAGTGATGTCCGCAATAGAGAAAAGAAATTTAATTCAATGTCGAAATCCAAGTAAATATAGAAAATAAATAAAAATCACCCTTAATAAAAATTCATTCTCAATATTGCCAAAAAATTCCTACCCATCAATTATAAATGTAATTGCTAAGCATAATTTGATTTTTACCGTGCCTACTTGTGCTTTCAATAAAATACTGATATCGAAGCATTGAATTCCAATTTATATTGCAAAGAAAATAAATAGAAAATAAATTAAATAAATTCTATTACCGAGGAAAATTAATTAAGTCATATAAAATGTATAACAAGATATACATTTCCCGAGAAAGAGAGGAAAAAATCAATCAGTTTGTTTTTGATTCACAAATACAAATGTAGATCTTCAACGACGCATACATGTTAAGTTTCTTAGTAAAAGAACCAAATTAAGTATAAGAATATTGATTAAAAGAATACGATTATACGCACACAGCTGAAAACAAAAACATATATATATGTACATATATACATGTATGTATGTACATATATACATATATACATTCATTTCGTACCCCCTACACTTCTGCAACCATGAACGAAAGAGACGGCCACGCATGCGCGACGTGTTAGAAAGAGACGGCGATCAGTCGGAAAATTCGGGAAAAGCCATACCTCTCGCTCTGTCGCTCATTATGACAGGCGAATGGGTGTATAAAGGACGCATATATTTAGTAAGAAAATTAATGAAGTCATATGTTGTCTAATGCTGTCTCATTCGCATGCATTTTCTATTTACGGCGCGAAACAAAGACGGAGAGGCGAACGTGAAGAGCCGTACGTGTAGTTTCTGAAAGCGTGTGTGAAAAATTCGGGAAAAACTAATAAGTACGTTCACTTCGCGGATTTTTGCCAAAAGGGTTAGCAAAGGGAGAGGAAAGATTTAGATGGATTTGCTTTGAATTTTTAGAACAAACTCTGAGCTTAACTCAAGTTGGGCATATTTATACTATCAGTTATATAAATTATTTTGATTACTCATTAATTATATAATTATATTAAAACAAAAAATTTCCAAACACATCACAATTACTAAAATTACACATAACTTCAAATTAAGCTTTCTTGCATATGTATTTTATGAACTTATAAATAAAAGTTATTTAAACTATCAATAAAAATATGATAATCTAGGATAAATTAATATTTTGTTATCATTAGTAACTAGATTTTTATTTTCTGAATGATTGTTAATCATAGGAATTAAAACCTAGTATTTCATTACATATTCTATATAATTATTATTTTTAAAATATTATATTAATTTATCGCTAATAAAAAAAAATGTTGGAATGTATCCTGTAAATATGCAAATTGATTTTTAGGATTGTTAAGATACCTTGACTATTGACTATTGTCCAAAATATGCATTTATATGCAAAATCACAATAGCCATGCTCTCCAATTTCAGAATTTATTAACCAAATTTTATATATTTCTGGTCGATAATGTATTATATTGCCAAAGTACTTTCATCAATATAAGAGCTTTCACGAAAAAAATGATAAATTTATTATATCTTAATTGATATTGTGATGAATTGTGTTTGTAAATTAAAGAAAACAGTCATTAATAATATTCCTAAATTTTACACAATTTTCATCCCATTTATCATATAATTATTTATTATCATTACCACGAATTAGTAAAGCTCACCTTTTAAACTCAATATTTAAAGATGTAATAGATTAGTACAACACTGTAGAAATATTAAATTCTTTACTTTACATATTATTTCATTAACAATCCTTAAAATAACAAAACATAAATGGCATGTTAATAGAGAATAAATAATCTCTATTTATAACTAAGATTTCTTTCAAAATTTCTGCAGTATTTCTTTTGATTTCCATGAAATTATTAAAAAATTGTATACTCAATTCTTCATTCATAAAAGTTTATACAAAAGGCCTCTAAATACAGTATTTCTTCATATTGCCATGAAATTAATTAAAAATTATATACTGATTACTTCATTAATAAATTAAAAATTATATACTGATAACTTAATTAATAAATATTTTAGTTTTTAATAATATTCACAAAAGGCCTTTAAATTTAGTATTTCTTTAAATTTCCATGAAATTAATAAAAAATGGTATACTGAAAAATGGTGTACTTACTTAAATAACAGAACATAAATGTCATGTTGGTGATAATAAATGATCTATTTATACTTATACTAAGAACACTCTTCAAATTTTTGCAGTTATACTGATTTTCACAAAATTAATAAAAATTATAGAAGTTCAAATATTTTTGGAAAATTTTACATATAGATTCTGGTAACATGGCGTTGATAATATTAAATCAATAAAAAAATATTAATTTACTATAAATTATTATGAAGGTGTTCCATGGCGTAAAGGTTAAGCGTTGTGGTTTGTAAGGACTGGGTCATGAGTTCGAGCCGCCGCTGTGCATAACCTGATAACGTGCAGCAGTGATATCAACTTTTACTAGAATATATAGATCAAAAATATGTCTCCAAATGATAATAGCCCCAATGGCAATAGGCTATCTCTCACACTATTCTTCCCTGAATCGAGTTGGAGTTTAACACATATCATGGACCTGCCTCGAGGCAGTGTTATCCATTGTTTTATTATTATGTATTATTAGTATTATTCATTATTTTATTAGTATAAGTATTATCCATTATTTTATGATTGAAATTGTGAAAAAAGTTTGAAACTAATGAATATATTTTTTTATTGTCTAAAGATTTATTTATATTTTAAAAATAAAATTTTTAAATTTTGATAATTTTTTAGCACCAAAACAATATTATATAGATATGAAACTTAATAAACAATAATTTTCATTAAAAAATTAAATTAGCTAAAAAATAAACAAATTGTATCCTTTCCATAGCACAAATTTTCTTTATTAACGCACCGTCAAAGCCACCGTATCGCCGAGTCTCGCCGTCACATATTGCGAAGAATGAAACAGGCGTCTATTCCGTCCCTTGGCGCTTGTGTGCGTTAATACCGCATACCACAATACCACATAGTATGTACATGTGTATGTATATATGTATGTACATGTGTACATACATCCACCGCCTTCAATACCAACAAGAAAAAGCGTTTTCTCAAACGAACACAACTCAGGCTCTCACATGTGCGCCGCGACGCCTGGCAAGAACTTTGAGGAAAAATGTGTGCGCGATGCGTGAATTTTCACGTGAAAATGTGAGAAAAATGATGAAAATCCGACGATTTTTGACCGTGAAACAAGTGCCCAAAGTGCCCGAAAGTGAGGTGGAAATTGGTAAAAGAACATGAAATACTAACCGGCATAAACTTAACCCTAAAAAACTCGTGAAAAGTTTAAATGCCCTTATAAACAAATATATATAAGTGTCGACAAATCCGCGCTTATTACCAAAATTGTACAAAATTGACGAAGGTTCCTCAAAATATCCTTATTAGATTTAATTATAGATAAGTAACTTAATAAATAAGTATTTTAATATTATTAACTATTATAAAATTTCACATGTGATTACATATTTTCTAAAAAGTGGAAAACTTATAAATAATTTACAACCGGCTATTAGCTGTTACAGAATACGAGTAATGTGCATGCCGTGCTAGTCATTAGTAAACAAGGTAAGTACCTGAATAATTTAAATTATGATACCTATTAGCAATCATGTACTTTGTTAGGTTATGTTGTTACATAGTAAGTTAAGTTAAATAGTTAAGGTTATGTTACAACCATTTAGGTTGGAAAACAAATGGAGAAGAGAAGCATTGTGTTATTATTCACGATATCATTACAAAGTTAGTTAAGGTTATAAATTAGTATGAATTATTAGAGCAATATAAAAAGTGTGAGTAGTTTCATCATTATTTACACATTTATATACATTGCTTTATTTGCAATTGTTTTGGATCAGTGAGGGGCTTCCATTAAACACGTGACCATCACAAGGATCACAAGGATTTTTGGACCCCCTTGTTGAAAAAGATCGTGCATATTTAAAAAAAAATTTAAGTTTTAGATTTTTTTTCAAATTGAATTAAAAAATAAATACACGTGATATCCTACTAACCACCACCCCCCTCCCCTTAGTAATATTTTGTTATTTATTGTCAAACACCCCCCTTCCTTCCAGTCGCACGTGATTAGTGGACGTCAGCTGAGATGAATTGTTTAATGCACCTGCTCTGTAAATTACATTAGTAATTATTGTTACTAATACTAATTTAGTAATGCTTTTGTTAAAAATACTAAATAGTTTTTTTTTTCATTTTAATGTAGACCTATGAACTTCTATCTGCATCACTTGGTTTAACCAATTGTAACCCCAAAATATTTGTATTTCTATGTTTATTAAAATTTTAGAGATTTTTTTAACATAACACTTGATACCAAGGGAACTGATATGGTTAGAAAAATATATATTTCAATATGTCTCGGAAGGATTAGTCCTCTTTCAACACGTGCTCTAAGTAAAGTATCATAGTTATAATAAGAGGTGTTGATTGTCCGCTATTTAGGTTATTTTTATATATCAAATAGGGTTTGCTATTAAAAACACGTGTTGGTGTCTATTTATACATATATATGCTCATATGAAATTATATATATATATATATTATATTCTCTTATATTATATTACCTATATTAAAAGATTTATTAATTGATATCTTGCCAGAATAATCATAACATATATTTGCTTATTTTTGTATAGAAGTATTAAGAATACTAACATGTAAATAGATTTTTGATATTATTATTGTCAATAATATTTAATCATTATATCATTATTATTATTATTTTTAATTATTATTGATTAATTTATTTAATCCTTTTTTCCTTTGTTTTGATTTTTTCTTTCGATATAGAGATTATGATAAAGATACTCTAAAAAATTTAAGAGATTTTTGATTTTATGAGAATTTTTTGGCTATTCTGGTAATTTTGCAATACTCCTACATATCTTTTGCATCGAATCACATATGTTTGTAATATATAAATGGATAAAACTGAGAATTAGAATCAATCATGTTGTTTCATCTAATCATCATCTAAAGATCTCGAAATTTGATAACAATTAAGTTAGAACTGGTGGGGCATGACATCGTTCCTTATGGCAAATTTCTGGAACTTACCGTATCGTAATTTAAAATTTTTAAAAGATCACAAAAGAAAAATTAGATTTTTTGAGAATTTTGATTATTGTTTTTTTTTTTAAATTTGTCTCTTTCAAAAATACGTAATGATAATTTTTGGAAACAGATTTTTTTTGAAAATTCTGAGAATTTTTAAATTTCTTAAAAAATTTTGAAGTCTATTCCTGTCTGTTAATCCAAACTGTCAAAAATATCTGATTTTCAACCGCTAAATGGATTTTTTTTTCGAAACCAAAACTGAATGGAATTCTGCGTCTCCGAAACCGCTGGACCTGCCTTTGCTGAAATTTAATTCATTCTTCATTACGTCAACACAATTGAAATATTTTTGAATCATTTAAATCGAATTCACCGATATCTCAAAAACTTACTTGGCATTTTCTGCACTATTTGCTCTGTATCTCTGAAACGGCTAGACATTCTTCTGCCAAAAACTAATCAGCACAACCCTATCAATAGGATTCGAATGTTTTTGAATAATTGAAATCAGATGAGCGGTGCTCTCAAAAACGACGAAAAATCATATCCACACACACATCCATCAGTCCTAAGGTATGCCAAAATGTTCAGAAACCTCTAAAACGTAAAGATATGCAAAAATGTTCATCTTCGATTTTTCGACTTATTCTACGGGAAGTTAATAATAATTAATAAATATAATAATAATAATTAACAAAATATTTTTTATTCTTACGTATTTATAGAAAAATATTAATTATTCTATTATTCTAAACTCTTAATATTTATACGCATGTCGAGTATTCTTGTTAGTACATAGTATTCTGCCAATTCTCCATGACGAGTATATTCGTCAATCACAGATAACCGGTCAATATACACTTCAATTGTAAACAATAAATTTCTGAACATATGTTTTTTTTTCGTTTTTATATTATCAGTAAAAGGTTTGGTTTTGAATAAGTGTGGTATAAGGATTACCGATAATCCTTATATTACTGTTACTTATAATATAATTTAAATATATGTTATATTTACGATACTAAATTTTTCCTAAAACTACTTTCCAATTACTTTTATACTAGAGCGTTGAGTTAACTAGTTTCATTCTTTCAAGTCTAAATTCATGACTTTTGTCGTAGACTTTGACTGCTCGATGATTGGAATGCCCTTCAAGTTTTCTTCACCCACTATTTGCCTCAACAGTTGCGTTATATCACGATTATGTTGCTTTTTTACTGCATTCCCACAATTCTATACCGTAGGTCCATATCGGTTTCGGGATTGTTTTATAAGGATTTTATTATAAACTGATAGTTCAGATTTTCGACTAATTAACCAATGCAGGTTTCTACTCATGTTTTCTAGGTACTGTCTTTTTGCCATTAGAAATCTCTTAACAATCTGATTTTGCCTCGACAGCTGACCAACCCTTGCCGCCTAACCAGAGCTACGTCGCGCCGTCCCGTCCGCTGGCCTTCCCGTCCGCATGTCTATCAGCCGCAATAAAAATGTTTTCCACCGTCTCGTAACCACAAATATGAACTCCCCATTTCCACTATATGCGTGTTTTTCACAATTAGTATGAAATATCATTAGCATATGCGGCTAATTATCCGTTCGAGGTGTCGCGGCGATCAAAAACGCGATTATTGGAATGAATTATACAGTTATAGCAAGCTCGGTCGTCATTTGGTTTTGATTTTTTCGTTTTTTCTTCTACTAATCGTGACCGTAGTTCATTAGTTTCATATTTCTGAATTCGTTTGTTATAATTACTTATGTATAACGTGGTTTCGTGCTTAGTGAATTTATTAAATCATATCAGTCACGATCTTTTTCAAACAAAAGCTGACAAGTTATAGAGAAATTATTAGAGTAAACACATGATTCCGAGTTTTAGGAATTGATATAAAGTTTAAAGGCATTTATATTTCTGTAGTTTAATATTTTGGCATAGATTTTGTGCTTAAGTTATTTGAGTAGATATTTTCGGCTGCAATTATAACATGTGATGACCATTTGGATTTTGGTGCACCCGAATATTAAAGATAGATTTTATGATTCAAGGCGCAATAACTATGGTAATTAAATAATACAAGTTGCTCTCAGTATTTGATATCATATAATATATATATATATATATATATATATATATGTATATAAATATGTATAGTGTGTTTGTGTATATATGCGTATATTTATAAACTGTTTTAAAACATTAGCCACAAAATGCGCAAATAATAAAATCCAAAATATTATTAACTGAGCATGGAAAATTCATATAAAAACTCAAATACTTATGCAATTTATTTTTAGCTTGTAATCGTTCTCTAATCTGGCTAATTAAAACATTTTTTAATTAACTTCCCGAAGGAGAAGTTTATGTTTTCATCAAAAAATCCGATTCGCTAATTTTATGTTTTCTCGACGTTTCAAGTCATTCTGAATCGAATGAGACCAAATTTGAAAAAATATGTGTGTGTGTATGTATGTGAACAGATTTTTTAAGACTGTAATTCACAATTGACCTTAGTGGGCATCTAGCAAATCTAAAAAATAATATAATGAATTAAATTACATATAATAATTAAATGACAAGAAGTAGAAGTAGCCAGAGTTAATTCTATTTCAAAAACAAAATAAAATTGAGCAAGAGTTTCCTACATTAGAAAATAGAAAAAAAACTGATTTCCATCAATAGTAATTTTATTAAAGTTTTTTTATCAACAAGACATTTCTATAAAACATGGCAAGAAAACATACCATTACAAAAAGTGATTAAAATATACTTTATAATATAAGTTTAAAGCTTACTTGACGTAAAACTCGAGAAGTCCAATTCTGAGAATTTTAATTTCATGTTTAAGAAAAGACTTTATTTCACAAACTTATAGGTTTTATGTAAAGATAAATGTAAATTCCTGTAAATTCCATATAGTGCAGTAAACGGAGCGTTTTAGGTCTGAATTTTTTTACTGTGCTCCGAATTTCATGAAATTTTGGAATTAGGTTCATCTTACCCTCAAATTCAAAAGTGAAAACAATTCGGGTTGCGCCATCACCCCCCGGGGGGATGACCCCCCTTCTCAATTGTGTAATTACATTTTTTTAAAATAACGTCGGAAATCGATAGAAGAGCTAATTATAATAAAAAAATGTCTTCTATAGTTTTTCAAAAAAACTAATACTTTTCAAGTTACTGGCTACTAAAGATTCATATATTTTTGGCGTTTTTCTTCGTCTTTTTGCAAATATCTCCTAAATTATACATTTTAACGAAATTAATGTAATGAACAAATTAATGTCAATAAAAATCTTAATAAATCGGTATTACATAAAGTGTTCTAGGAAAAATATTAAGCAAGATTTGAAAGAGCAAAGTCGTTTTTTATTTCGTTCAAGATTTAATTGTTGTATTTAAAGCCATCTAGTGTCGAGGTTTTACATTTTATGAATTTCGGTAAAATTGGGTTTTATAGTGCTCAACATAAGCTTTAAAATGAGTGCTGTTACAAGTTTTTTGCGTGTAAAATGAGTGAGCTATCATGCAAATAAGAAGCATATACAAAGTTTTTTTCTTTTAAATCATATGGTTTAATGAGCGCCATTTCCGCCAGAATTAAAGTAATTCACATTCCATCTAGAAATCACTTCATTATAGACATCTTGATGGATTCTAGCAGATTCACTACTTTAGTACAAACTATTTTCAGAAAATTCACGATTTTATAAAAACTTTTTTTTCCATTTTTTTTAAAAATCGAAATTATTTTCATTATATCTCAAAAAGAATAAAAGATACGTATAAAAGCATATAGATAAAAATTAAAGGGATCTTTCTGGCTTATTTTTGTTTTTTATTATTATTCTTTCACACAAAAACTGACAGAGTTATGAATGTTTAAAGACTGCGCGGCCGCGCAAATTGGAAAAAAAAGTTTTTATAAAATCGTGAGTTTTCTGAAAATAGTTTGTACTAAAGAAGTGAATATGCTAGAATCCATCAAGATGTCTATAATGAAGTGATTTCTAGATGGAATGTGAATTACTTTAATTCTGGTGGAAATGGCGTTCATTAAACCATATGATTTAAAAGAAAAAAACTTTGTATATGCTTCTTATTTGCATGATAGCTCACTCATTTTACACGCAAAAAACTTGTAACAGCACTCATTTGAAAGATTATGTTGAGCACTATAAAACCCAATTTTACCGAAATTCATAAAATGTAAAACCTCGACACTAGATGGCTTTAAATACAACAATTAAATCTTGAACGAAATAAAAAACGACTTTGCTCTTTCAAATCTTGCTTAATATTTTTCCTAGAACTTTTTATCTAACACCGATTTATTAAGATTTTTATTGACATTATTTTGTTCATTACATGATTTTCGTTAAAATGTATACTTTAGGAGATATTTGCAAAATAACGAAGAAAAACGCCAAAAATATATGAATCTTTAGTGGACAGTAACTTGAAAAGTATTAGTTTTTTTGAAAAACTATAGAAGACATTTTTTTCTTATAATTAGTTCTTCTATCGATTTACGACGTTATTTTGAAAAAATGTAATTACACAATTGAGAGGGGGTGTCACCCCCCCGGGGGGTGATGGCGCAACACGAATTGTTTTCACTTTTGAACTTGAGGGTAAGATGAACCTAATTCCAAAATTTCAGTCAATTCGGAGCACAGTAAAAAAATTCAGAGGTTATGCCCTTTTTTCCTCTCCGTTTACTGCACTAATAATACATTTGTAAACCAAAAAATGTTATATAGGAAAATTCATTGACAGAAAAATCTATTAAAGAAATTATTTATCATAGGAAAGCTATGCCTTTATTGAAAAAAGAAGCCAAAAGAATTAAAGAAAAATTTTAAAACAGATATTCCTTAGTATATTATAGTATCCTGAACGCAAATCAAATTATTCCAATATTACAAACTTCAGTAGTGTGGGGCGGGGCTCAAAGGTCCAATTTGACTTAAAATTATATTGTCTAATTTATTTATTTTAACTTTTGTCTATTGTTAACACCTTTGCTAGGGTAAAGGTAAAGGTTTGCTTTTTTTCACCCACGTGTAAGCTTTTATAGAAGTTATATAAAGAAAAACTGTTGAATCTAAAATAAGTGCGTGTATTTAAAAATTGTATAAGGTTGTATTATGAAAAAATATGTATAACAAAGATCAAGTCTGATTTTTTTGCAAGTAAAGGAAATCTTGGCACATCGGAAAATGTAAGCACCAAGGAAATCTTAAAAATTACATAAACCTTCACAAGATTTTTTCAAGAACATGTTGGCAAACAGTCTGTTGTCAAAATACACAACTGTGCAAATTTCTGCAAAAATTCAACGACCCTTCCTAAAGCAGCTTGTCGTGACGTATTCAGTCGTGGTTTTTCTGAGTCACGCTATTTCGGCGCCGAAACGTACACGAAATCGTCTGACGGGAACGCTGTCCGATGGGCCCTGTGGCACATATGTTCGGGAGGTATATACTTGTATACACTTGTACACTTGTATAGTATAGTTTACCGTATTATCGTGAGACGATAAAATATCAATAGCGAAAGAAAACGTGGTGCCGGACCTACGACAACAAAGCCACTACGAACTGAACTGCCCGGTCGGACTCGGCGACTTGTAGCCGCACACGTACAAAAGGACAGTCTCGAAAACGATTGAGAGAAAGTTACATGGACATGTCAACAAGTTCACTATTCGTCCCGGTAATATTTAAAGCAAATCGATCCTTGGTAAACCAAATGTCCACTGTGCACTGTGCACTTGTGCAAAAAAAACTATCCTGTGAGTGGTAAATTTAAGGGGCTTCCATTAATCACGTGATCGATTCTTAAAGATTTTTGGACCTCCCTTGACTTCTGGTAATACATTTTGATGTTTAAAATAACCCCCTACCACCAATCAACATAACATTATTTTTAATA
The DNA here is from genome assembly GCF_003426905.1 of Ctenocephalides felis. Taxonomy (NCBI): domain Eukaryota; kingdom Metazoa; phylum Arthropoda; class Insecta; order Siphonaptera; family Pulicidae; genus Ctenocephalides; species Ctenocephalides felis. Next base: position 11,658,800 of record NW_020539726.1, on the reverse strand, counting down.
CCTAGAAAATTGAATTAAAATTAAATTTTTGGAATTTTTTTTTTGAAAGCTTTTGATTTTTTTTTCAAATTTAGACAAAAAATAAACACACGTGGTGTTTTACTAGACCTCCTCCTCCACGTGGTTATTAATGGTCAAACCCTTCACACCCATTTTGACTCTTAATGCATAATTTATAATGAATATTCTACTACACAAATTTGGTTCGCCCAATGCATTATTCGAGTGATCATGTTTTCAGATGAGTTGTTTATAATTTTATATCGTCATCTTGTGAATTAGTGGGCTTGGGGTCGGCCAGACTGACGTCAAGCAGTAATGACATCGGTTTTCACTTGAAAATATAGATAGCAATATGATTTCAAGAAATAATAGCCATTTAAAGGCATTGCTGTGTCATTACATAAATTTATCTCTATTATAGAAACACATAGAATTAGGACAAATGTTTTTGTTGCCATCCATAAAACCGACATATTTTAGCCAACATTTTATAGGAGTATTCAAACATTCTGATCGATGTTCAAATAAAATATATAAAAAACACATTGAAAAAATAACTTATGCCAGATTTGAATGGAGCCTATGTCAAAATATAAAAATAGTTTACATTTCTAGTTTTGGAATTGCCATTATCAACTTTGCATTTACTTCTTCTATACAGTATTATGCTCATTTAGTGTATATATTGTTTAGTGAGACTCCTTCATATGTCATTTATAACTGCACAATAACTTCATATATCAATAATAATATTTGTAATAAGTAGACTAAAACCAATTAAAACTAATATGTTAAAACTAGTTCGTTAAGTAAAGTATTGTTCTAATACCTACATTAGATATTGAACTCATTGTTGAAATATTGATTGTATTGCTCTTGTCGTAAATACTTTTTTACAGTTGGTTTATTGAAATTGAAATCGAAGTTACAAGTTGAATTACAAATCTGGCTCGAAGGACCAATTTTAAAGATGCGGGTTGGTTAGACCCCTTAGGAATAGAGTTTTGGATAAAATATATAACTTGTAAAATACAACAAATAACAGGGCACAAACAAGCGAATAACGTACATGAACAAACACACGAGATAAACGCTCATGATTAGCATTTATATGCAAATCCTCTTCTTTCGGGTTTGCCAGAGACTAATAATAAGTATTGAAACTTATTGAAATGAAACTTAATTCTTTCTTAATTTTTAAACTTGATAAATTAATCGACTATGTAACTCATTATAACTTTGCTAAAATTTGTTTGTTTTTCCGTTTGGCACATATTACTACATATTACACATGACTACTTTATACATTTTTGCTTATAATTAGCTTTTGTACTTAGCCCGTAGACTAAGTTATAGTAATCGCAAAAAAATCGATTCGTATGGATGAGGAGATGCGCTGATTAGGTTTTGGCGAAAGTATGTGACGAAGGGTCCTATTTGAGTAATTCAAAAAACATTATACAGAGGTTTTAATAATAAGTACAAATTTTGTTCACAATTCTATCCTTAACAATATTTATAATGATTAATCACCTATTCGATATTTTGTCTCTAAAACAGCAACACAGCCCGAATTCTTTGAATTATATTGAAAAATAAATCAACTGTTTTTGAAAAAGGTGAATCAAAATGTTCAATCAAAATTTTTAGAAACTGAAAAAAAAATATTATTTTCAAAAAATTCGAATTACTACACGGGAAGTTCCTGCAATTTGCCTTAAGGCAATGCATTAAATTACATCAATGTATTTGAGAAATACTAAGTCATCTTAATAGTTCCACCTACCTCTCGATTCATAATTCTATTTTAAAATTTTTGAAACCATTGTAGAGACAGAGTATACTTCTATTGCAAGTAGAACCCATCTGAATCTATCAGATACTCGGAGTCTATATCAATTCATAAATCATAAAGAATTTTATAGTGTTGAGATAAGTATTTTCTCTTCACATACCTAGAACAGTTTAAGAACTATATCACGGCCGATTGAGTCGGCTATTAAGTCGAGTGCAGAAAACAGTCTTCCAGTTAGATTCTTGTGTGAAAGACTCTTACTCTATAAATAAAATAAACCACATAAACGCACACGCATGCACCTTGCAAGAAAGTATTCAGATATACACACACATATATATATATATATATATATATATATATAAATATATATATATATATATATATATATATAACAAGTGTAACTAGAGAAGATTTAAGTGTAAGTAGCTTGATCGTTAAAATATCTGTCAGATTGTAAAATCACCCGACACACATTATATGACAAGAATAGAATCATATGGGTTGTTAGGAAAGATCGACGATATGCCTTAATACGTCCGTAAAACAAACAAGAAATCTTGATGTCAATATATTTGATTGTTTACCATTTTATTTATTATTTATATAGGAGAAACTGGGTACGGTTGTGCCAGAGTACGGTAGTGAGTAGTGACCCATGCCATAACTGCTAAGCTATACTGATTTTGAAATAGGAAGAAAGATGTAGTATGTTTGTTCGAACAAGTTTCCATTCTTGCATAGAGTCAACGCCCTACATTAACATGATAGCATTGCTTTTAAAAAGTCAAAAAGAATTTATTTGTTCAATTTCTTTACGTTTTTGTGTAGTTTTGATTAGTCATAACGATGAATGGTTTTTAAAAGGTACGGTTGTGACATGTGTTTATGGGTCATTTTTAGGATAAAATAAGGAAAAATCTAACTAAACTAAAACAAAATACGAAAGAGAAAGGAAAAGGAAAATTTAATACAAATGATTTCACAAAGATTTCTTATTAACTTTGTTTAAAAAATTATGTTTCATTATAAATTAAAATTTTACATAAATTCAAACATAAGGATGTAATTAATAGTGACATTTTGTGGAAGTACCGAGTGTTATTTCCATCTTATTTTGTATCAATTGTCATGATCAGTTGTCTACTATGCTAAATTCAGTTTAAAATATATTCAATATATTTCATAAATATGTAATTATTTTTATTAAGAATTATATTGTTCATTTAACTTTAATAATATATATATATATATAATATATTATTAGTTTTCAATGACATTGCGCTCTTCTTTGTTGAATTTAATTTCTAAATAAAGCTTTCGTATTTAAAAGTGGAAAATTCTCTGTTGTGAACATAAAAGCAACAATACTGTAAAACTTATAACTAATAAAATGCATTATTCTTATAATCTTATTACAAAAAATTAATAGAATTTTCTAATCCTTATTACTTATAATAATAAAAATACGAGAATGCGAGAAATAATAAAAAACTTCATTTATGCAGATTTTTTTATAATATTTGGACTATTCAGAAATAGTTTTATTGGAATTTGCTTATAATTTATATATATATATATATATATATATATATATATATTATAGACACTTACTTTAATGAAAAACACAGTAAATTAAGTCATGAAATAGGAATTCAATTATAAATTCATAAATTATTTTCTTAATTTAAACCAGCGATCAGAAACTAACACTAATATTAGCTCTTGGAATTAAAAGTCTCTTTAAAACTACGTCACCTATTTATATCGAATTTATTTTTATTATTAGAGTTTTCTGATATAGGTGATATATTCTCATTTGCAATTATAATTTTAATTGAAAAAATTATATTACTATTTGATAATGTTAACTTAACAATTTAAGCTTTTTGAAAATTTATCCTTTACCTTAACAAAGTTACTTTCCATATAACGACCTTATGATTCACTTATCTATATTTAATATACTTTTATTATTAGAATCGCTCTAATATATGGGATATATCAATTTCATGCAGTGTTGAAAACAAATTTTCAAGTGAAAATGGATATCACTAACATTTGATAAAATTAACTTAACAATTCTGTAAGCTTTTGTGATGAATGTTCTCCTTAACAAAATTACTTTCTAGATATCATCTCAAACGTCCACCATACCTAAATTCAATACATTTATATTATTAGAATCTTTATTGTGCAGCAGTGCTGGAAAAAGAAATCTTTTCTTGAAAGCATATTTTCAAGTGAAAATGGATATCACTTCTGCTTGATAAGACTGACAGTGTTGGGACTCTTATCTCTATCTCACAGGATAGTTAAAAATACTAACATAAAACAAAATCTCGTTTCTCACTATTCAACAAATTAAAGAACATTCAACAATTATTATAAGTTTGTACAGAATAACTAGTGTCGATCTTAAAAAAAATTAAGAATTATTAAAACTGAAATAAAAATTTCTCATGTTTTCTAAAGTCGCAATCAAGATACAAAATACACCGTGTTTTCTGTGTTCTGTATAAGTTTCAAGAACAAAGATAAACTGTGTTTAAGCTATGTAAATATTTAATATCTTGCAACGAGTTTGCACGCTAATACCTGCTGTACAATATAAATCAAACAGATAACTTAATGCTCGCATAATTTGCAAATCAAGTACGCTTCTAAGTGAACAAAATTAAAGTGAATCGAGATAAGAATTTCCAAGGAAGAAAATAAAAAGAGAACTGAATGCATTCTCCTGCTTGAATGCGATAGCTTAGAGTTTACATCCACGCCAACACCTACTTTGCAATGCCAAAGGGAAAAAATATCAATTTAATAATAGTCTTATTAAAATAATAACTATGTATGGTAATATTTATATCAATTTATATAGTGATAGTTGATAGTTTTTTTGTTTTACATTTAGGCTCCAAATTACAGTTAGGCTATGTTACGGGTCTATCTTCGTATGAAATTGTAGTAAGAACTGCCAAAAAGCTATGTATTTGCATTGAGATCAAGAGTTGCACACATACAACCTAACCTACAAAATGCACAAACGTCAAATAACAATTTTATCATAAGTGCATCTTTCTAATGTCTCATTGATATGAGACATGCGTGAAGTTAATTAAATACGTAAGGTTATGTTTAGTTTAAAAAAAAGCAATTTTACAAAATATAACCAGAATAAATAGTTATTCCAAATCTGCTGATGATTATTTCTGGAGAAATCCTAGATCAATATTATTTTTGTACTCATAAAAATTATATTTTGCATTAGTTGAATAATGTAGCTATTATTTCGTAAAATTGGACCGGTTTGCCTACTGGCTGTTCCGAAAGGACCAGGAAACAAATTTTTGAGAAACAGCAAAAAAACATATTTCTGAAATGATAAATTAGCTGGGAATTTTTACTAAACATAGTAAGACAGTTGTTTGTTTGATATGTGTTATTTGTTGTGATATTGTTTTTTTGGGTATAATTGGTCCTTTTTGTGCCCAAAAGTTCTTGACAACCAGGAGGCAGGTTGTCTCAAAAAGAACCTATTGGCTAATTTTTAAAAAACAGCGAAAAACATTTTTTTTAAATGGCGAATTAGTTGGGAGTTTCTCTGAATATAGTCAGATAGTAGTTTACTTGATAAGTGTTACTTGTTGTGATTCAATAGGTTTGGTTTTCACAATATAAGTTGTCGAAGTTAAATTGGATCTTTGTGTCTCGCCCTAACCTACGCAAAATTTTTATAAAAAGAAACATAAAACTTTAGAAAAAAGAAAAATCATGTTAAGATGGGAGTATAGTCGGAATATAGAATATGGTGCTTACAAATTAAAAAAAATGAATTCATATCATGTAACAGAGTTCAGTATCAAGTCATGCCAACTACCCACTATTAAGATCTTTCTTTATCGCCCACGCTTCCCCTAAATTTTTACGCGTAACTAGGGTTGTTTCTCTCAAATAGATTCATTCAATATGTTTATATCAAAATTTAAATTATATTCTGGTATGTGCAATTTCTTTACCACAACTGACAAAAATTCAACTGATCAATCAAAGCAATTCTATATGTGCAAAAAACTGAAAATTAAAAATTTTATACATCTTTACGTTTCACAGGATTTTGATCACTTTGCATGCCTTAGAAAAAATGAAGCTACGGGCCAAAAAGTGCAAAAATAGCGAGTCAGTTTTTTAGAGAATGATTTGAATTGTTTGAATGATTCAAAAAAACAATTTATTTGTATTGACAACTGGTTTAATTTTTAGAAAGGCGGTTTCAGCGGATCCGTAGATCCAATAAAAAAAGAAAAAAGTGCCATTTGTTAGACATGTGAATATCAAATTAACAGATAATTTTATAGTTGAAATTACTAATCCTCATGGTACAAGGAGATTGAAACGACAATGGCCTTTAGACTTCGACTTTCGTCTTAGATTAGGTCTAATATAATATTATTATAGTAATTGTTAAACTGAGATAATCTCATTGGAGCTTCTTAGGTATCGCTCTTAAACATTGTCATTTTAGCTCATAGGAATCTTTATGTATTTATGATTGCTAAATAAAATGAGTTAAAAAAAAAAAAAAATTACATACAATTTTTGACATTTTTATTGGTTCCACACCAATGTTTATCCGTTGGACTACGGCGATTACGAGCTTCGATTTTCGTTTCTAAAACAGCTAAGCTGCTCGATTGCTTTGAAAAAAAAGTTCAATTGTTTTATTATTTCTAAAAATAATAAATATTACAAAAATTATTATTTAAAAAAAAATGAATCAAAAATCAAATTTTTTCAAAGATTTCAACAAAAAATTACCTAAGCCTTTTTAAAAAAAATCTTTTTTGCTACGGAAAGTTTCAGCAATTTACCTTGAGGCACGACGCAAGTTTTCAGAAATCTCTTAGAATTTTCGAAAATGTATATAATTTTCGGCGAGTTATCCTCTATTCGTATCTTACCCTTATCGCAGCCTGCCCACTTCTCCCCCAAATGCGTACGCAGAACGCGCGCCGTTCTTTTCGAATTAATTCGTTCGATATATATTTCCTCATATAACCACATTAAGCTAATTACATTGGAACTAATCAATACAGCCGGCTAATAATCTTATACTGGCTTCCTTCTCCACTCACGAGCCACGATGTTTACTTCAGGTCAACAGAGCACACGCACGCCCTCTCGCACAGCACACGTATATCGAGCTAAATTGTGCATTCTGGTTTTATTTTTTCGACATTATCTTTGTCTCGATATTTCTTCTCGGAGAATACTCGTTTTGTAAATGAAGAACATTATTCCCTATAGTACTGTAATGTTAGTTATTATTTTGTTTACTTTTGTGAGCAGCTATTAAAAAAATAGAACTAAGTCAATTGAGCTCGAACAAGTGATGACTCGAGTATGTGTTGGATAAAATCTAGTTTAATGACTGATAAATATTTTTTAAATTTTTTTACATTATCACCTCTATAATCTATAAAACAAATTTTTATTTGGTACAAACAAAAGTAAATCTAGAATTGCAACCAGTGATGCACTTTCTACAGTGATCATAGTATACAAAAGCCAAAAAAGGAGATGAAATCAATTTTTACGTTTTAATGAAACATAGATTTAGAGGGCAGTTCTGCCGTAAAATACACCAATATTTTCAGTTTTTCATACAAAATGGTACTACAAATTGTCAAAATGCTATGCTGTTGCGTGACTTTTCAGTCTATCTATCTAAGTTTTCTAGAAAACCTAACTTAACTAGCTGTAAGTGGAATTTTGTCTTAAGGCAATTAACACATCGTGCCTTAAGGCAAATTGCTGGAACTTCCCGTACCAAAAATTATGATTTTTTTAAAAACGATTAACATTTTTGAAAAAAAAAATTACTTTGAAAAAATAAGATTTTTGAGAAACTATAAATTGGACAAAAAATTACTTTTTTTTGAAAAAAATTTTTTAAAAAAAAATTTTTTTTTTAATTTTTTTTTTGAAATTTTTTTTTTTTTATTTTGACATATTGTGGAAGATCTGAACTTTCTTTTCAAAGCAAATCAATCGTACTGCTTTAACTGCATAGGGACAAAATATAAAGCGCGTAGGCGCCGCGTCGCTGTCTAAAGCATAAGCATTGGTACGGAACCCATAGGAATGTTAACAAATTGTATACTTATTGTTAAAATCTCTATAAAATATCTGATAATTTTATGAGCATATGTCTAATGATCATTTTTGACCGCCAAATGGCTCATTTTTTTACTTTTTCCTCCATATCTCCGAATCCGCTAGACCTACCTTTATGAAAATTTATCTATTCTTCATCTTGTCAATACAAGTGAAATGTTTTTTGAATTATTCAAATCGGACGCTCCGTTCTCTCAAAAACTGAGCTACCGTTTTCGGCACTTTTTGCCCCGTATCTTTGGAACGGCTAGACCTGCCTTCGCCAAAAACTAATCAGCACGTCTCCTTATCAATACGAATCGAATGTTTTTTGAATTATTCAAATCCGTTGACCCGTGTTCCCGAAATCGTCGACGAAAATTTGTATCCGCACATACATACACACACATACATACATACATACACACACACACACACATACACACACACATACATCCATTTTTTCTAAGGTATGCCAAAATGTTCAGAAACCTCTGAAACGTAAAGATATATAAAAATTTTCATTTTCGATTTTTTTGCGATTACTATAACTTGCCCTACGGGAAGTTAAAAAAAGCATAAACCTCAACAAGGTATCCTATCATAAATGCCTCTTAATGATGTGCCTTTATAATACATGCGAGAAGTCAGATTTTATGTGCAAATCGCCTGATCGCACAGCAAATACATAGCATTTTGACAGTTTTTAGTACCATTTTATATGAAAAACGCAGCGGAACATAACTTTGCCATAAGATTAATCTATTTTGTGGCCGAATCGGTCCCTTAAAATAGATCATTTGAACTTTAAATTTTTTGTTACGAATTCTTCTGTTACGATCTATCAATCTTTTTCTTTACTATTATAATGTTCAACTTACTCTCTTTTTATATTTTTGACTATGTTTGTGCACATTATTTTTGAAATAATAAAAGCTATAACAATTTTTATCAGTACTGCATAGCATTTATTTATATTTAATACAAAATAGTTTTTAAATAAGTGTATGTGAAAAAATCACATCCAAAAATTATATCCATACTGATAATATAATTGTGTTATTCTCAATTTATGAACAAATTTTGAAATGATGGCACACCTTTTTGTCAAAACGTTGAATAAAGTTATTTTAATTATTAATATCCCGAAAGACGTTCGTTTCAAATTATTCTGATTAGATTTACACCAAAATTGTCAAAATGTGTGTTTGGATATGAGAGTCAAAAATTCACCATGATGGTAAAAATTACAAATGATGGTAAAATATGGCAAAGATAGACGAATTCATAATTAAAAGCCAAAATGTGTAATTTTTATCGTCGTGACTTTAGGAACACATATCGAGAAAATGTTGAAACTTGCTTAAAGCATAATGCCACTTACACCTATCATAATAATGTTCATTATACAGCTAAATTACTTAAGTCTGTCATTAAAGAAAGAAATTCTTCAAATCAAAAATAAAGATATTGTTTACAAAAGCAAGTGCTCTGATTGTGACTGTTCGTATATTGGCCAGACTGGTCAGATTCTAGAGAAGCGACTTGGACAACATACATTACAATGTAGCAATACTGACAGCAATAAATTTAAAAGTACCCTCATGGACTATACTAACATCAATAAACACAGTTTTGATTTTGATGTCCATTAAATACTATGAACACGAAACTGAATCATTTGAACGCACTATAGTAGAATCTGTGTTAATAGCCCGCGCTTAATACACAATAAATTTAGCAAGAGTATATTTTACATTATATATGATACATAAATTTTACAAATACCATAACTATTAGATGTTTTTGTATACGTAATTTTGTTTAACTTATGCAGCATGGAAACATTTAACATTATTTTTTTATAATTTTTAAGAGCCCTTAATTACCAACTAAAAAAATAGTATATTAAAACTGGTATTTTTCGGATATGCTATGAAAAATTGCTTTACAAAGAAATCCAAGCACCAAGGTCTGGTTATACTCAAAAAGTTTAGAATTGGTTGTACTACCAAAGTTCTGATAAACAAAATGTTTATTAAAAATTTTAATAAAGTATGTATTTAGTTAAAAAATAATATTTCGTACATATTTCCTTTATTACACTGAAATTAGAGATATCGAGCAAGAAAACAATCATATTTATTTCGTGCACCGTCTTCATTTTCTGTGTGATTTTAGTGAAATTATGTTCCGTAATATCGAAAACTAGATCGCTGGAATGTAATCACAAAATGTTAGATTGGTTATGAATGTGTAATGTGCGGCCCGTGTAATAATTCTGACAGAAGGCCTAATTTAGACAAGTTTACAAGAAATCCATTTATAATTCATATGTAATTATAGACATCCATCAATTAAGGATGAACGGAGCAGATTAAATTGACCAAAACGAAATAGTGGTGTAATTAGTCGAACTTTTAATTATATACATGAGACAATTACTTAATTTGGGATATATATTTACCCTATGATTTTGAATTTAGGATTTAATTGTTTGCTTAACGTGGAATATAAGGGTTGACAAAAATCTCGAAAACAGTAATGGACATTTGAATTATGTCATTAACATATACCTAGTATAAAATGATATTTGTTTCTATAACTACTTCAAATAATACACTATTGGTTTGTCGTTGTAATTAGCATTTAGAACTTAAACCTTCATTAGAGAAATGAAGTGTTTGCTGATTAATAAATTTTATAATATTCGTTGACACAGTGGATTATGTTAAACAACGCCTAAAAAAATATTGTTTTCACAATTACATTCATCATGTAATTGTGTTTGAAGAACTTCATGTAATAAAATTAACATGCATTCATTGACTGCTTGTATTTTTTTTACTTTTTTGCTGACGATACAATCTCATTCTTCAAGCGGCTGTAATATCTGTCCTACCTATGAAAATATTTTCTATTATAGTAATTACCTCAAAGGTAGGTATATAATGACCTGGAAAAACTCGAAAAATACAAATTACTTCAATAAACTTACGTTTCTTACACGTACAGATTTTTCATTTGTTCTATTATTTGCACTATAATTATTTATGGGGGAGGGGATAAAATATTTTTTTGATCCAGACATTTTTTATTAACTCAAGATTTGTACTACTATTTAACCCTAAACTGTAATGATATGAACAATATGCTTAACGCTTTCGGTGACATACGCACGTACAAAGTCACGCATATAACGACACATGATACGACAGCCAATCACAATCGAATCGTATAGAAATGATATCGAGAGCGAATGACGAATCATTGGCTGACTCTTATCTTATCTTATCTGCCATAACGGACTTCCATTTGTACGCATTTGTACGGATTTACACTCTAGTCGCGCCTAAAAAAGTTTTACTTCAAACTAGTTTTTTTTATAGATGTTTAATTACGACGTTTTGAAACAAGATACGTCCCATGATCAGGTTTTTCTGTCAAAAACATTTTTTATGAAATAACAATATTAATGATGATGATTAGGTGCAGAATAATAAAAAACTTATAAAGGAGTGGATTATGTAAATCAAATAATGCATCAGAGAAATACATCAGAAATTAGCTTCATTTTGAATGTTAGGATTTTTTATGTCATGCTGTATAATTCAATAATTCAAAAATTTATGAATTAATAGAAAGCGTAATAATAAATAACATATAAAAACTTTGATCTAAATATGCCAATTCAATTTAAATGAAATCAGATTCAGATCAGGCTGGCACTTGGAATAACTGTTCATATGCCCCAGAAACGTTCCAAAGGTTTCTGAGCTTTTTGGCATGCCTTAGAAAAAATAGATGTATGTGTGTCTCTGTGTGTGTACGTATGTTTGGAAACAATTGTTCGTCCGAACGATTCAAAAAACATTCGATTCCTATTGATGGTAAGACGTATTGCTGATTAGTTTTTGGCAAAGACAGATACAGTCGCTTTGAAGATACGGGGCAAAAAGTGCCAAAAAAGGCAATTTAGTTTTTGAGGTAAGGAAGCGCCCGTTTTGATCCAAAAAACATTTGACTTGTATTGACGACATGAAGAATTTATTAACAAATGATATTTTGCGGTCTAAAATTATTATTAGACATATCCACATCAAATTATCAAATATTTTATAGAGATTTTAAACACGAGTACTAATTTTGTTACAATTTTCTAGGTTCCGTACCAAAATTTTTAATTTTCAAAGTTCGGAAAAATTATTTTCAAAATTTTCAAAAAATATACTATATTCATGCTTTAGATATAAATTTTAAATTCAGAATTCAGCTTAAAAAGTATATATTTCATATACATTATCGTAATCGTAAGAAATATAATATCAGATGGATTCCTTAATGTAAATACTTTTAAGTATTTTGATCGTCACTCTATATTATATGAACGGCAAAATATATAGTAATTATAATTATTTTTTTGAATATATTTATAACAATTGTTAATGATCATTAATCAATATTTATTAATTATTGATATTTTTCCTCGAATATTAATTCTGGTATGGGAAGTTCCAGCAATTTGCCTTAAGGCAAGATGCCATGCACCACTAGTTTCAGCACTAGATTATGCTAAAAAACAAATGCCAGGTTAGTTAGTATATTTATACATATTATGATTATAACGATAATTATTTTGATCAGTTCGTTGGTCGTTGGCGTATCTCTATCCTGTATCATCTCGCCATTCGGGTTCCATCTACGTGTGCGTATTAGTGTGATGATTTATGATAGCAATCAGACAAGTCGTTTATACACAAACATACCGAAATACACCCACATACCAATAAATACATATAAGTTGGAACACTGTGACATATTTTCCACTCATACCGACCACTTTCTAGGGGCACTTGATTAACCCTCCAACGTGGAAACTTGGATCATATTATCAAAACTATCTTCGTTAAGAAAACTCAGCAGATATTATGAGTGCATATGAGTTATACTCGTATATATGTTCAAAAGATATGAATATGTGGATCAATACAGGGTAGTTGGCTTTGGTGGTGGAGGAAGATCACATTTGTTTTTCATCTTTGATCTTATAGAAATTTTGAACAGGATAATAGTTAACTTGGGTTGTTTTAAATGTCATCAACCAGTAAATTAAAAGTATATAAATTGGATTAAAAAAATAATCTTTTTAAGCTAATATGATAGTCAGTATTAAACTCATTCAATTAACATCTCATCTTATATATAAAAATGGATCGCAAAATGTGTTGGTAAGCGCATAACTCAATAACGCCTGGACCAATTTGGCCAATTCTTTTTTTAAAATGTTCGTTGAAGTCCAAGGATGGTTGTTACGGCGAGAAAAAATCGAATAATTGCCAGGAAAACCCTAAAAACAACCCTTTTCTTTTTTAATCGAGTAGGCAACGAACTTTGTAGAAAAAACAATGTTCTATGTCATGACATTTTGTGTAGTTTTTGATAATCTAATTTTTAATATATAAGGTTGTCAAATATCTCCCTTCCGCTTTTTTGCTCTAAGCAAAAAAGATATTTGACAACCTAATATTTATACAGACATAGAAATCTCTTTCCATTAATTAACGAGCTATATTGGCAGCCAAACACATTGATGTAAATGAATTAAATTTCAAAGTTCAAGAACAAATTACAGGCGAATCAGTTGATTCGGCAACTAACCAAGACGATCCACCGAAGTTTTTAAACTCGCTGGATTTGGTAGTATTGTCACCTCACAATCTTCAATTAAAGGTTGGATCGGCAATTATAATGTTGCGAAATATCGACCAACCGCGCCTTTGCAAGGGCACAAGGTTAGCGATAAAAAAACTACCAAACAACGTGATGGAAGCAACTATATTGAAAGGATAGTATAAAGCAGAAGATGTTCTCGCAACGTGCATCCCAATGCTCCCGACTGATGTGCCATTTGAGATTAAACGAATACAGTTTACAGTGCGTTTATGGTATCATTAAGTGTTTGTGGTATTAATTTGGAAAACCCATGTTTCTCACATGGAAAATTGTACGTTGTCTGTTGTCTGTTCCCGTATAGGAAAACCATCAGATTTGTTTGTCTATGCGCCAGGTAATCAAACAAAAAACATCGTTTATCACAAAGCACTACAATGAAAATTAAACTGATTTTTGAAGTATGGTTTACATGATTAAAATTACTTACTTTTAAATGCTTATAGTGTTTTATTTAATTATTTTTAATTCACGCCGAATTATTACCAGGGTGACGGTTCTGTTCAGGATAATTTTTTGCAAAGAATAGAAAAAAGGTGGAAACAAAACACCGCCACATTGTACATTTTTTTGACAGGACAAAGTCTGTCGGGTCGGCTAGTTTTTTTAAAAAAATATTTTAAATCCATAATAGCGTTTGAAGGGACGCGAGTAAGATACCAACCACAATTATCTCAAAAACAAGAAAAGCATATAGCATTTTTAAATGATATTTTAAGTAGAAGGCTATCAGGAGACAATGGCCACGTATCGATAATCAAATATGAATTATTTTTTTCGTTCGCTGTTATTTTGGTCTTCAGCTCTTTTATTTAGTTTAGAGCACCTGGCAAATATAATTTTCAAGAATACTTTATTGAATTATTTTATATAATATTGTTGTTTTCAAGATAAATTCAACAGACTTTTTATATAACATCTATAAAAGCTTACAAGTGGATGGTGTACGAGTAAAAAGGACCAATTATGGCAAATATGTAAATAATAAGATTATAGTAAATAAAAAAAATAAGTTGAGAAATGCAGTTTTACAATAGATATATTAATAGTTACACCAACCTTCGCTGATGAATATATTTGTCAAAGTATCAGATCAAGGCTGTATATCCTCTGGTTTTTGTAAAAAATATGCCCATGAAATATTTATATTGCATTCATTAAATAATGTAGTTTTTATTTCGTAAAATTGCTCAAAAATTAAGAATAAGACATTGGACCTGTTTGCCCCTTATGAAAAATAGTTAATATTCCTATAATTTGAGACTTACTGAGCATAGTTTGATAGTTTGCTTTATGTAACGATGGATTGAAAGTCATATTGGACCTTTGTGCCCCGCTCTACTCTATACCGATATTACCTTATTTTAAAATGATCAAAACAATATAATTTTTGTACAAACGTATGTTCTTATCAACATTAAAACTATCAATCCATATAATAATTAATGATAATACCATACAATTTATAATCTCTTATACAATATTTGAATCACGATATTAAATTAATGTTATTTCGAAGTTTTAGGCGACCGTTGGTCTTCCTACAAAAATAGATATCTGATGAAATATCACGATTTTGTTTACGTGTTAGAGCTACTCTTTTCGAAAATTTTCGACATATGTGCTGAACACAAAAGATTTATTATGATTTCTAATTTAATTAGATTTTAAATTTAAATTTACTATCGTCGTATGGTCCATTCGAATAATATTTGGCAACGGACCAAATATGTAAAAGTTTCGAGATAAACAAACAATCATAACAGTAATTAAATTTTATGATGAATTATTTATTAATTTTAAATCGAAATATATAAATTTGTTTACTGGTCCATTTTTAAACATAATATTTTTCCGTATATACTTCTAAGTAATTTTAATATTGTTTCTGTTTTTTTACTGTTGCAACACATGCTTCGAATATTTACATAATATCTAGACATTTTTTATAAAAACTCAATTAACTCATTCTACGATTTTATCTTTGATCTAAGCTCAGAGGGTAGTATTTATAATGTTTTGCTTTACTAAAATCCATATACAAAATTTTTAATCATGCAATGTGATCACGTACTTTAGTGAGGTAGCATGATTGTGCAGCATTAGGTAAATATATGATTTACCCATATAAAATAATATCAGCATGTGCATATTAACAAAACTGTATTTTTTACATTTTTTGCCTACATATTATTAAAAACATTAGCATTTTTCAGGTTTTGAATATACCAATAGTGGTTAATAAAATCTATTGGGTTACATCGATATAAAACTATAAAAAGATCATACAGTCAAAATGTTTATAAAACAAAGGTTTCAAATGTGAAAGAGTTTAGAGTCAGTCGGGTCAGTTGATTTAAGCTAGAATTGTTTGCTAAAATGTTAGAAAATTATATTTAATTTATTTAAATAACAAATTTATTTATTATTTTTATTCAATAGTTTTTTTGTTATAAAATTTCTTACGTAAAGTAGAAAACCAAAATCTAAGAGTTGTTACTATACAAATTTCAATTAAGTAATAAAAAACCCATATATCTTGCTGAACTTTATTATTTTTTCCAGGTTAAAGCTTATGTTTTCTCTACGTTTCAAGTCATTTTAAAACGTTTGATACTAAAATTGAAAAACAAACGATTTCAAACATTTAGATGCCATTTGATTTCGTATTTTTCTTAATTTTACATTTTACAATTATTTTAGATGAAGGTGACAATGTCAGATTCTCTAATTGAAAATTACATTTTTCTAGTTAAAAACAACTCTTCGGTTCTAAAAATAAATTTAAGAGAAATAGGAAAATGACAAGTATTTTAAAGTAGATTCTTAAACATATCTTTTATAGCTTCAAAGCAAAATGCTATTTTGTCTATGAGCTTGTTTTGTTTATAATTTTAATTAACAACTAGTGGGGTGCATGGAATCGTGCCTTAAGGCAAATTGCTGGTACTTACCGAAAAAGTCTTGGTACGGAACTGAAAAAAAATTACGCAAAATGTGTACACATTATTAAAATCTCTATAAAATATCCGAATTTTATGTACATATGTCCAATAAACATTTTTGATCGCCAAATGACATTTTTTCAACTTATTTTTATTGAGAGTCCATAAGTGCTGGACCTGCTTCTCTAAAAATTTAATCAGTTTTTCATCGTGTCAATACAAGTAAATTGTTTTTTGAACTATTAAAATCGGACGCTCCTTTCTCTTAAAAACTGAGTTACCGTTTTTGGCACTTTTTGCCCCGTACCTTCGGAACGGCTAGGCCTGCCTTCAACAAAAACTAATCAGCACGTCATCAACACGAATCGAATTTGTTATTAATTTTTCAAATTAGTTGATCGGTGTTCCGAAATCGTCGACAAAAATGTGTATCCGCACACACACACAAATACACACATACACTGATACACACACACATACATGAATTTTTTCTAAGGTATGCCAAAATATTCAGAAACCTTTTAAACGTAATAAAATGTAAAAATTTTATATTGAAAATAAAAATCATCTGAACGATTGACAGTGATTTTGAGATTGATAGAAAAAAATCAAATCGAGTCTAATATAGCATTGGCTCAATCAGCAGATGTAAATGTTCAAAGCTCATTCACAAAAGGTGATGTTTGAAGAATATAGAAAAATTATTCTCGAATTTTGATACTTTTCTTCATAACTAGCATTTTCAATTCAAATTTTTGCCTTTGATCTTTGCATAAACCTTCATCATCTCCTCATAATATTTCATCTCCAAACAACAAATATCAGGAT
The DNA here is from genome assembly GCF_003426905.1 of Ctenocephalides felis. Taxonomy (NCBI): domain Eukaryota; kingdom Metazoa; phylum Arthropoda; class Insecta; order Siphonaptera; family Pulicidae; genus Ctenocephalides; species Ctenocephalides felis. Next base: position 11,641,346 of record NW_020539726.1, on the reverse strand, counting down.
ATACGCACTACGAGAGCACGAGGCGTTTATGAGTCCACCTAACTAGCTATAACATATCGAAAGTTTTCCAGCTCAGGAAAAGTTTTTATTTCATTTCTGTTTTTCTCGTCCCCAAAATGCGACGTATTGTTTCAGAACACACAGACACAAGCAGGCAAAATACGAGGTTATAGTTAATAGTGTAATTAACTTAATCGCACTGATGACATTTTCTATGTAAGTTCGGTGCTCTTCGCAAATAAAACAACTTAACGGACTATGCATGCCCGCAGAGCGGACGAGAGTATTATGAGAACAATCCGAGAACTGGGTATAGAAGTTTAACTAATATATCCGAAACGCTGATGGTAACTCTGGTAAAAAATAATCTTGTTTTTCTGAAACTGCTTTATCATTAATTATTTAATTATTTTTCTAAAGCTATTACATAGTATTAATATTATGTTTTAACACTTTAGCTACGAACGTCTCCTAGAGGTGACATCTACATGACTACCTGTTTGTACGAGTAACGTCTATAGAAGACATCAAGTGTGTCAGTCCTTCAAGACTTATCACTCACTAAGTTAATTTTTAGTCCTTCAAGAGCGCAATTTTGTTTTGTAAAATTTCTTATGTTACAAATCTCTATACGAAAAGTATACCTGAAAAGTAGCTGAGTGTATTGTTTGTATAGTTTGCTATGAACAATAAACCAAAAAAAAACTCTAATACTTAAAAGTTATTTATTAATCATCTGAAAAGAAACTAGTGGTCCATAGCGTCGCGCCTTAAGGCAAATTGCTTGAGCTTTTCGTACCGCAATTTAAATTTTTTAAAAGCTCAGAAATGAACATAAATTTGAATTTTTTGGGAATGTTGAATTTTTCTGAACTTCAGAAACGCTTTCAACTTGTAAAAATTCTTATTTTCTAAATCTCTGATACCTAAAAGTAATTTATTGATCATCTAAAAACAAACTAGTGGTGCATAGTACCGCAATTTTAATATTTTTAAAAGGTCAGAAATGAAAAATTAGATTTCTTTGAGAATTTTGAATCTTTTTGACCTTTTTTGAAAATTTTAATTCTTTTGAATAATTTGAATATTGAAAATGAATAATTTTCATTTATTTCGGTTGATTCAAACCTTCAATAATGATAATAATTTTCGACCGCCAAATTGTATATTTTGAACGTATTTTTCTGAATCTCTGAAACCGAGGGACCAGCCTTTGCAAAAATTTAATCGTTTTTTCAAGTAAAATGTTTTTTGAACCATTCAAATCGGATGCTCCGTTCTCTCAAAAACTCGATTTCTATTATCTGCGCTCTTTGCTTCGTATCTCCGAAACGGCTGGACCAACTTGTGCTAAAATCTAATCAGCACGTCTCCTTATCAACAGGAATCGAATGCTTTTTGAATCGGTTTTGATCGGTTGAGCACGTGCTTCTGGAAACGTCGACGAAAATTGTATCCACTCATGCATACAAACACACACAGATTCGTGTTTTTTAAGATAAGCAAAGATTTTAATTTTCGTCTACGTTTACAAAAATTGAATCCACACATATATACACACACATCCGTTTTTTTAAGCATCCAAAATGATAAGAAACTTCTAAAAAACATAAGCAAAGATTTTTATTTTTAACTTCCCGAAGGAGAAGTTTATGTTTTCATCAAAAAATCCGATTCGCTAATTTTATGTTTCCTCGACGTTTCAAGCCATTCTGAATCGAATGAGACCAAATTTGGAAAAAGTATGTGTGTGTGTGAAAACGGCTGGGCCGATTTCAAAAATTTAAAAGCCATTCGATGTACCTCGACGAGGACTATCTTTTGTGGACTTTTGTGGAACGATCGGCCGAGACGTTTCTTCGTAAATAGCAGAAAAGTGAAAAATTTTTCGTGCACGTTTTAGCCCGCATTTCTGATCCGATTATGAAAATTCAAAAACCGTTCGAAAGGTATTGATTGGGAATCGTGCTGATTAGTTTTTGGTAAAGAACGGCCGGGCCGTTTTCTTGTAATAAAGTGCTAAAAAATTTTTTTTCGACAATTATTATTATTATTTTTTTGACGGTAGATACTATAGTCTTCTATAGTAAAATAATACTATATACTTTTACTATAATACTAAAATATTACGGCCCTATGACAATTGGTTTAACTTTGAAAATTCGTCAAAGTTTTCAAAAATTAGTATCGTTTTTTTGGCATTTGTCAAAATTAGACCTTTTATCGACGTTTTTTCAAAAACGCCTTCCAGAAATTTAAAAGTCATTTGATGTATTTAGATGAGGACTATCGTTTGTCAGTTTTGTGCAACGATCTGCCAAGCCGTTTCTTTGTGATTTTAAAAAAAGTGTTAAACTTTTCGTCCACATTTAAGCTCCTCCTACCAAACCGATTTTAAAAATCAAAAACTGTTCCAAAGATATTAGTTGGGAATGATACTGATTAATTTTAGGTGAAAATCTACCGAGCCGTTTTCTTGTAATTAACTGTTGAAAAAAAGTGTTAAACTTTTCGTCCACATTTAAGCTCATCCTACCGAACCGATTTTAAAAAATCAAAAACTGTTCGAAAGATATTAGTTGGGAATGGTACTGATTTTAGGTGAAAATCTACCGAGCCGTTTTCTTCTAATTAACTGTTGAAAAAAAAAATTAAGCCGATTTTCCTGGAACTTTTTTTGGCGATATACATCATGGTCTTATAGAACTTATTGTAATATTACGGCCTTACGACAAGTAGTTTAATTTTAAAAATTTGTCAAACTTTGCTAAAACTATTATCGTCCTTTTTTTAAAGTAGGATTGATGAAGTATATTATTTACACTTTTTTTTTGATTAAGTCGATTATTTACACATATCGGGAAGTTCATGTAACTTGCTAACAAGGCTAAATACCAAACCAACTAGTTGATTTTTTGACGATTACTATAACTTACCCTACGGGCAGTTTGAAATGTAATTGTGCAGTTAATATACAATATATTTTCTTATTTGAATTTTAATATAAATTTTATACATCTCAGACAGACAGAAGTGCCTGGTATGAGAAATCGTACAAAATTTTAATTCGTATTAAATCACACATACCTAAATAACTCTTACGTAAATAAAATTTACTCAATACTTGTCAATTCGAATAAAACTCATTCAAAAATCGAAGATTGACGGAGTAATTTCAATACCATATTTAAATCATCATAAAACATAGATACAAAAGTTGTCTGTTTTATATGGAAAGAATACAAAAAAATGTAAAATAAGATATTGAAACATAGTTTGTTGGTATACTAATAATTATACTATGAGAATATAAATTTTTGGTTGACTTTATTTCTATTAACGTCGTTATATCGAGGTTTATATACAAGTTAAATATTAAGTATTGTGACAATTAACAAACTATTGTTATCGATATATTCAAAAATTTAAAATTATTTCAGTGTTTTGACATCAGATTGCTAATATTAACATGTTTGGATCTGTACTTAAATAACATGGTTCTTAATGCTTTAGTACCATAATAATGACAAAATGAATTTTAAACTTGCAAGTTAAGTGCAATTATTTGTTTGATCCAAACAACTCAAAATTATTTTAAAGTAGTGCATCTCCTATACTTAAACTACGTTATATTTACATAATTATTGTAATTCTTTTTTCTCAAATACAATATTAAACAGTAAAAACCGACAAATTCCTTTTTCTTTGTGCAACGACAAGCGCATTCTAGTAAATGTAGTCTGTGCAGACCAAAAGTCTGAGCAAAATTTTCTCTTAAGAATTATTTCGCATTTTCGTATCAAACATCGCGTGTTCTTATATTTTATATGAACGATGTGAAGACAAAACCGAGTTTCTTTTCCAATCAATAGAGTTCCTTAATTACTTATTAATAAATGAACTTCTAACCAATAAGCGAGAAGAAGGCGAGCTTCTGGAAAACTTATCAAATTACTCTGATAGTGTGACGCCATACGAGAACACTAATACGGAGATACATATTTCGGACTTACTTCGTGTAAAATATTATACACACAGATATATATATATATATATATATATATATATGTGTGTGTATATATATATATACCTATCTTGTATACAATATTTAAGATTGTGAAGGTCTGGATGGGTGCTACTTTCAAGCTTCTAAAACAGCTTCTAAATTTATGCAAAAAAATTGAAAGGAATTATTTTAGATTGGATACCCGAGGATTTGAATTTGTGTCTGTATTCACAAAAAAATAGTTAAAAATTAATACTTCACAATCACCGACATACATTTTTTGCTATTAACATATTGTATGTTCGTTTCTTCGATTTTAATCATATCCACTGGTAATTGGATATAATTTTATACCGATTCATCTGAGAAAAAGAAGATGTTTCAAAAAATGTTTTTTCTTTTCACTTAATGTTGTGCTCTCCAAGGATGGATGTGTTTATGGTAACTATTATGAATAAACTTAGAAAATAATTTGTTGCATGTAGTTCAAAAGTTTTGAGCTTTTAAGTGCAACCTAAAGCCTTGGCGAAACCGTGATCAATTTTCGGTTATTTTGATTGAATTTAAATAATTGTGTTCATTTAAACTTCGAAACCGTAACCGTATAAAAATTTCTAGGAGCACATAAATATTGACACAATTGGTCCAACTTTTCTAGAACTAAAACTTTTTTGTGAATTATAAATTTATATTTTTCAAAATTGGTCTACTTTGTGAGGATCTCCTTTAAAAATAATGTACAAGAGTATGTTAAAAGTTTTATTCAAAATTGACAAATTCATTCAGGTTTGTCAAATGATATAATACTTGATAGTTTCATAATAAAAAAAATTGAATAAAAAATAAAGACTAAAAAATCAGATATTTTATATTATACCTAAGCAAATAGAATGGGTACATCGTTTTTAGAAGAAAAAAAAATTGATCTCAAAGATTGAGAAAAAGAAATGCTTAGGCTTCAAATCTCACAAAAATGATCTTTTATTATCACAAGTTTAATTAACAATTATTTTGAAAACATGTGATACAGTAATATTTTTCTCAATAACATGTAATCTATGTTTTTGCTTGTGATTAAATGTAACAAAATCTTAATTTGATTATAGTCATGTTTTCTAATTATTGTTTCCTATACTTCATACAAAATAAGAAACAAAACTTGTAAGATATAAGTCAAAAATTATTCTATACAAACATATTTTGAAATATGAATTCTCTCTATACAAATTCTATACTAATAACAATAGTAAATTCATAGATATTTGACATCATTTAATTCAATCTCTTTCGATCTTTAATCCTTAAGACTATGTGATTTATTAAGATGCAGAACAATGTGAATAAGGGTACGAATTTCTCAAAATAAATATTTCCATCTATATTTAAACCACGTTTAAATCTATAAAAAGCTCAAATGCGTAGGTCATGGAATACGCACACAAACCTATTAAATCTCCTCGAGTAATGGTATAAAACAAAAGAAAAATTTGTCAGCATGTAGTATTTATAACTGTGCAGAATACTTTATTTACGAAAATAAAAATATAATCAAGTGTAGGTCAACGAGAACGAATAGATATCGCATTATACAGAAGAGAAAGAGGAGTAGCATCGGCATTTCGCATTAAGTGTGTTCATTTTTAGCATTCTGCACGGCCATATAATAGCGAGCCGGACGCTCTGCCAACTATTAGACAAAATAATGAGTTTCTGAATTTAATGTCCCGCGTTCGAGGATAAATTCGATGCAAATGACGTATTCGCCAAATGCCCAAATGCCCGCGGGTGGTTACTTTCCTTCAGATTCATCTCGGATGAACGTTAACGGCCGCCGAACCGATTCGTTGCATTTCTTGTTGCGTTTATTGTATTGTATTGCTGTGCGATCACTTCGAGATTCATTATTTATATCGCTTTATGCGACCACACTGCGACGAAAACTTTATTGTTCGCAAACGAATAAAAACTGAATTTAAATTCGCAATTTAACAAATTCAAATTTCAATTATTGGGGCATACCATGAAGATCCTCGATATTCTAAAATATTACGATATGCACCAACTAGCAATAACTGAAAAATTTGATTTAAAGATATTCAATAAATTTTATTTGTTTTGCAGACATTTGCTAACGGTCACTACATACCCCCATTTTCGTATTTCCTAGTCAAAGAATAAAAAGCTTATGATGAATGCTGTAGCTGAGAGCATCGGTATGACTAAGCCAAAATGGTGGACAAATAATGATTTGTTTTTGCAATATCTCAGAATATTCGTCAAACACACATGTGCACACATTCCAAAGTGTGGAGATGGCTACTTATATATTCAATTCAGGTTATTTTGAAATGTCCGGTACTAGGTGCCACTTTTTAAAATCATATTTTTTGTTACCGAAGTTTGATTGATAGTATTAATTTTTTTCTAGCAAAGGTTGCGTTTTTGGTAATTTAGTTTGATTTCTAACTTTGTTATCTAACATAAGTCATAATTTAATGAACATTTTATAAAATATTTTTTGATTTATTTATAAATAACCTTCGGTGTCCACCACTCTGGGACTTCCCCATATGTCTTTCAGTTTTTTTCAGTATAATAATTATTATTATTATTATTTCAATTATATTTATTTGATCATCAATCGACATAGGATATTAAATCAATGGAATATGATATAGAATAGAGTAAAACTAAGAACTGCATCCATTGATGTAGTTCTTCACAATGTTTAGATATAGATGCCAAATAAAAGAGAGGAAAAGAAAATGAAGTTTGTACTTATAATTAAATCTAAAACAAGTCATTGGGACATATTTTTTTAATCTTTTGAGGTATGTTTGTTCTACCAACTTTCTTGCAAGGATATTTCAGGATACTTATGACTATGTCTGGGAATCTCTTTCTTGATAAGAGTAGTTTCCTTGATAAGATTAGTATTATATGAATTAGGTACTTTCAGTATTACATAAATAGACTCAATACAGTTGCTTTTACCAATTTTCATAAAAAAGCTATGTGTATTATAGTAACATTTTCCAGTTGATTAGTGGTAAGAGCTATGAGATTTCAATCAGTTGTTCCAAGTTTGATACACGTTTCGGATGGCCTAATATCAATCAGTAATGACATCGGTTTTTACTAGAAAATATAGATAGTAATCATATTTTTGAGTAAAATATAGCTAAAATAGTAAATTACTAAAAATTGTGATAATTTATTCATCCTCATATGTACATATAGAACAAACGTTTGAGTTGCCATCTACATAAAGGCAAAGTCAGCGCAACAGCCCACATGATAGACATAAGGCATAGGGTAGAGCGGGGTTTAAAGATTCTTGAAAAAATAGGTCGACCACCGATATCTCAAAAACAGGTAACCTTATAAATTTTGTTACAAATATTTGAAAGTAGAGGGAAAAAGTGCTAAAAGTATAACCAGTCACCAACTTGATCATTTCGCCGTCGTTATCGGAAGATAAATGGCAATGTTTGAAAATCCACAAGAAAATATTATCGTTTGTTGTTAGTTTTTTGGGTGTGAGCACTGTTGTTTACGAGACCTTAATAGATTTTTTAAGCGTACCTTATTTAATTGTTTTATAAAATGTATTGTTAACTTTAAATTAGCTTCAACAGTTTTTTACATAACCTCTATAAACGCTTACACGTGGGAGGGGTAACACGTAATACCAGATCAAGGTTATATACAGTGTTATTTTTGTAAAAAATATACCCGATCTTGTAAGATTAATTGATGTCAAATACGTACTTTAAAAACAAATATTTTATTATTGCGAAAATTCCTTGCACCTTCTTGTATTTTCAAACTATTATCAGAAATTTTCTTTATTTTAAATTATTATTTCTTATTTGTTCAATGCTGATTTAAATTTGATAATCAAATTATTTCCTATCAAAATAATATTTATTGATTTTGGTATTTGCTGAAATCTATCTGCTCTTAATAAAAAATGTGCTATCAAAAAAATAAAATATCGTATATTCATATTATTTAACTAATAATAAATAACTTTATTAATTATTCACTCTCTAAATTGTTCAACTACTATCGCGATACTCATTTTTGTCTCTCTAGACTTTATAAAATGAAGTAGACGCCTATGAATTGTAGCGTTACTAAATATTACAATACAAATATTATAAAAGTTGATACTTTATAAAAAAAAGTCGTTTTTTATATATTTTTTCTTGTGCACCAAACTTTATATTAGATTTAACAGTGTCAACATTTTTTTGGTAATTTATTTATAATAATAGAATAGATTTTGCTATACTTTGTATATGAATTTAAACATACATTTAAATTTATATTACGTAAACCAATATAAATTTTGAAGTTTTTAATTTTGATCAAAATTTTCTCATAAGATATCACATTCACATTAGTGCATTGTGGTATTGTGGTACAGAAAGTACTCGTATGCTGCGCGGGAATCGTAGAATTTCTCTCATATTATTCTCCGCCTGTATTACACACTTATATAGCGTACACTCATTTTTGTTAATTATTTCTTATTGATCCAAGCAAAGAAAATTACCCTCTCCAAGCACTTATACAGATAAACATAGCCATACACAGGCGGCAATGCGCATTGTATCACATGAGATGTGGAGGGCCGGAAAATTCGGTAAGATTTACAACCCTTTTCCGGAATATTTTTTTTTACATATCATAACGATATCAAATGTTTTTTATTGTGCTTACAAAAAGATAAACAAATTTTATTTATAATTTAAATTTCTAAAATTTGAGAGTAGGTGGTTTGCAGACTCTATAGGTATAAAACTATACCACAACAAATAACACACCTCAAACAAACAACTATCTGACTTTGTTCAGTGAAACTTTCAGCAAACTCATCATTATAGAAATGTTTTATTTTGCTGTTTTTCAACAATTTGTCACCTGGTTAATAGGCGGGGTAAAAAGGGACGGTCAGGGGACGACAAGGTCCAATGTCTTATTTTTTAAAGATAATTTACGAATTAATAGCTAAATTATATATTTTATACTCCGTATATAACCTTGATCTGGCATCTCGTCCAAAATATTTATCAGTAGAGTAGGAATAACTATTTAATTAATTTAACTCTTTTCTTGTACTTTTCTCATTTAATTTGTCTTTTTTATCTACTAATTTTTATTGTTTACACCTATTGCCAAGGTAAAATTTCCGTCGGTCCCATTTATCCTACGTACTTGTAAATTTTATATATAAAAGTGTTCACAACCACAAAAACTAACAACAAAAGAAAATACTTTTATTATTTATTTATTTATTTATTTATTCATTTATATATTATACGCCAATCGGCTATATACAGTTTACAATTATGGATGTTCAAACATTGCCATCAAGGCGATAGCTGGTTATACAACTTTCTCCCTCTACCTTCAAATATTGTAGTTGAAAATATTTCAACTTCACTTGTTTTTTATCGGCGGTGGACTTTTTTACTCGAGGACTTTCAAGCATTGCTGTACTCTACATTAAATTAGTGAAATTTTTATTGGGACGCTGCTAAATAATTTGATAATAGTTCATTCAATAAACATCATAATAATCGAAAGCAAACAAACAACAAGAGTCATTTCTTGCGATTACTAATATATGACTCAGAATATACTATATGCAATAAAATGGCGACAAAAAATATTTCAATCTTTGCGAAGAAAAATATTGGTTGTGTACTCAAAACTGTAAAATTTATTCATTAGTACTTACAGCTGTTTTCTATTATTAATAGAGTCAATGTTTGATGTTACAAAGTACGCAATTTTTTACTTCATATTTTCTTGTATGTTGCGTGCCAATTGTTACTGTATCACATATTGTTTGCAAGTAAAAAAGATCTTTTCCGGGATTTAATTCAAAATTATCAGTGTTAAAGAAATGTTTACAATATAAATAAATCAAATAGGGATATACCAAACTGTTGGGTTGCCATCTTTTTTTATTTATATTTATTTGATCATATATCTACATGAGAAATAAAATCAATTGTACATGATATAGAACTAGGGTCCTTGATGTAGTTCTTCACAGTGTTGAGATAAAAATTGGCAAAAAGAATAGAGAAAAGAAAAATAGAAGTTTGTACTTATGATTAGATTCTGGGTTGTCATCTAAATTATTTAATTTCATTTCACTTTTTTTATTGTTACTTCACTTGCAACGCGCTATTTTTATTATGTAATTAGTCTATTAATTAAGCTTCTTAAAGCCACCTAGATTACAACATCTTTTCAAAAAGAGATACCAATGGGAAAACTCTATTTAAGGTATAACATAGCATAGTGTCATTCATAATTACTATATATTTTTTGTATATTATGAAACAGATTGTAATTGAATATTGAGAAATAAAAAAAAAATCTAAAAAGCTATGCTTGTTGTTTAGAAAAATCATCATAAAACTACTCAAAGAACACTTAAGTCTGGAGCTGAACACTTAAGGCTGCGCAGTACCATGCATTCAAATTTTAATCGCCAAACTCAAAATTGTGCAGACTTAGCTTCAATGTAAATTTCTGAATAACTGATATTTCTACTATCATCAATTTCTTCCCTAATTGCGGTCCTGTCTACTTTCTTTGTGGTCACCATTTATACATATAGAAATGTTTATTGGTGTAAGTAAAGAAGCCCTAGACCAGTAATTATGCTCGGTTAATCACCCGCCACACGCGATACTCATACACGTAACTATACAATTCTTATTTTGTACACAAGAGCGATATACACAGCAGACACCTACTGAAGAAATACACGGACGATATCTACACTTAAATGATCACTAAAACAATCCACGGGGCGCGGATTGCTGATGGACGAATTGAGAAAAATGTGGGATTATATTGAGATTTTATACAATATCTCTATTAAATTCTTTATAAAATAATTAGAAGCAATGAAAGGTCGAAAAATCATCATAACTACTCATAGAACACTTAAAGTGTAGTATTCGAGTATAAGAAATTGAAGAATTTTATCCGTGAGTAATAGTTCATAAAATTGCTAATGGACGAATTGAGAAAAATCTGGGATTATATTAAGATTTTCTACAATTTCGTTATAAAATTTTCGATAAAATAATAAGGATTAATAAGAAACAATCAATTGTAAAAAAATAATCATAATTGCTCATAAAACACTTAAGTGTAGATTGCTTTTCGAGTATAAAAGTAACTAAAAAAATTATTATATCTTACAAGCAATGTCAAAAGTATTATATCCTTGAGTAATAGTTTATAAGATTGCTGATGGACGAATTGAGAAAAATGTGGGATTAAATTGAGATTTTATACAATTTTTCTATTAAATTCTCTATAAAATAATTAGGATTGATAAAATGCAATAAAAAGGTAGAATAATCATCATAACTACTCATAGAACACTTTAGTGTAGATTGCTATTTGAGTATACAAAAAATTAAATAATTTATTATATCTTATAAGCAATGTCAAAAATATTATATCCATGAGTAATATTTTATAAAATTGCCGATGGACAAATTGAGAAAAATGTAGGATTATATTAAGATTTTGATCAATTTCTTTATATAACTTTTTATAGAATAATTAGGATTAATAAGAAGCAATAAAAAGTTCAACTAGTGAAGCATGGCATCGTGTCTTAAGGCCAATTGCTGGAACTTACCGTATCGTAAGTTGAAATTTTGAATTGCTTTAAACAGCCAAATTATTTTTTTTAGCTTCCCGTAGGGTAAGTTATTGTAATTGCCCAAAAATCAAAATTAAAATATAAAAACTTTCATATTTTCAAAAATATCGGAAATAATTTGGATTTAAATTTTGATTCTAGCTAGAATTCTAAAGCTCACTTACATAATTAAAATAAATATTTTTAACATTTGCAATTCAGTTTTTATATTTCTTAGAAATATTGGATAAGGTCCTTCATTTCAACTCCGCTTGATCCAGTTTTTTTCATTTTTCATGTAAACCTGTATAAATGTCATTGTTAAATTTATGAGCTTTTATAATTCGTGTATAAAATACGAATAATGAAACTTAGGGTATACATAATTATCTATTCAATGTTCTTCGAATATTTCATTACGGTACGGGAAGTTCCTGCAATTTGCTATAAGGCTTGATGACATACACCACTAGTTATTTTTTTCATTGGATCTCCGAAAACGCTACACCTGCCTTCTCAAAAAATTAACTTAAATTTTAAGGTCAATATAAGTAATTTTTTTTGAATTTTCTAAAATCGGACGCTCCGTTCTCTCAGAAACTGAATTACCATTTTTGGCACTTGTTACCCAATATCTTTCAAACTAGCTGGGCTAGTTTACAAAATTAATCAGCACGTCTTCCTATCAATAGGAATCGAATGTTTTTTTTAGTCATTCAAACAGGTTGATTCGTCTCTCGAAATCGTGAACGAAAATTTGTATCCGAACATACATACGCACATACTACACACACGCACACACACATAAATCCAATTTTTCAAAAGTATTCCAAAATGTTTAGAAACCTTTGAAAGGTAACGATATATTAAAATTTTCATTTTCAATTCATTTGCGATTGCTATAACTTACCCTACGAAATGTTAATAAACCTCTAATAAAGTGTATCAAACTAGTATTTATCGCTAAGGTATAATTTGTCATTCAATAATTTGTTTTTATTTGAGAAAATTAATAAGTTTTTTGTTACATATTTTTGGTAATACCTTTTGTAATATTTCGATATTATCCATCAAGGAAAACTTCATTAATCACGTGAGCATTTTCTATGAATTTATGAAGATTTCCTCGCCCTTGGTGATACTTGGTGATATTTAAAACTACACCCCCACGTTTAAAAAATATTGTCATTTTTAAAATAGTAGTTGAAATTATTTATACAAGATGTAAAGAAATATGCTAAGTTTTAAATTCTAATAAGACTTCAAAATTTAAAGGTGATAATGTATTCTTGATCCGTTCTATGAATCGTAAACAAAACATCATTCAGAAATTTTGCCCTGTACACTGCTATTTCACTGTATATTATGCTGTCGATATTACGAATATATCACAATCAGTATTTGCTCGACTAATCAAAAGTACGCAAATAAAACATTTTTTATGTCCTTTGTGATATATGGGTTACTGATATTCTGATGGTATATAGAATCACCAGTGTTATTTTTGTATCGAAAAGAAAAATGTCTCGGCATTCGTACGATTTCTATAAATATCGCACCGCTTGATAAATTATGTTTTATTTTGTCTCGAGATTAAACAGATTTGTATTTTTATTTAGCTAAACGCCGCTATACTATTAATTAGGAATCATTGGAAAAAAATTACTAAATTTAAACATAATTTATGGAAAGATGGAAGCAGTTGTTAAGGCTGTTTGGTTCACATAGTACAACTATTACTCAAATTGTCCTGTATTACTCTGTTTAATTGCTTCACTCTTTCAAGAGAAAAAGAACATAATTTATAATAAGTCAAATTATTTTATAGATAATTTTCGAAAATTTACTTCCCTATTGAAATTATATTTTATAGATAGCTGAAATATTCTAAAACCAAAATTATTTTTTTACTTAAATTCAATTTGCTAATATCAAGTATTCAATTCATGTTCTAAATCGTTTTATACTATTTAATATATATTTAAGCAGAAATTTGATCTTTGTTCTCCAGTGTTTCTACAAAAACGGTTGCGCCAATTTTCAGGAATTTAGAAGCCATTCGATGAAAATTTGCAACGATCAACCGAACCGATTTTTTATAATTAGCAGATTAGTGCTAGTATTTTTGTCTACGTTTTCGCCAAAAATTTGGAATTCAGTTTATAAATTGAAAAAAGGTTCAAAAGATTTTAGTTCAGAGCGGTGCTTAAAAGTTTTAGGTAAAAATTGGTGAGCAGTTTCTTCGTAATTATTTGTTGATTTCTTTTGATGAAACTTTGTATAATGATAAAGGTTATGGTCTTGAAGAATACCTTAAAATATTATAGGCTTAAAAAAGATGATTTAATTATGAAAAAATATCAGAATTTGGAATTATTTATTGCGTAAAAATTTTAAAATATCACAATTTTAACAGTTATGAACACAAATCGAAAAGAAAATTAAAGCACAAAATGCCACAAACTTAAATAATATTTATATATCTTAATGTACAAGGTCAAGATTCGCTGTAGGTTTTATTAAAGTCATATGTATTGAAAATTAAATCTGAAGGACAGTTACTTACAGGTTTATAATTATATTTCTATTTCACATTCTAATTTCGATTTAAATTAATTAGAAAATATATAAAAATAATAAAATATAATAATTAAGATGAGAATGAAATATTACAAAATGTATTACCAAAAATAATAATTAAGATGAGAATGAAATATTACAAAATGTATTACCAAAAATAAATAACAAGAAACTGTATCAATTTTTATAGAATATTTGCACTTATTCTTTCATTATATTTTATTTAAAAAAGTTTACCTAATATTACTTACAATTAGCTAAATGGATAAGGTAAGTTAAACTTTATTATTTAACTTGATATAATCTACGTAATTCCAAAAATAAATTATATGCATCTCCATCTTTAAGAGTCCAAGTATCGATAATATAAGTGAACAAAATTTGTATTCACACATACATACACACACATACACACTTTCATTTATTCTAAGGCATGCCAAAATATTCAGAAACCTATGAAACGTAAATATTAGCATAAAATTTTATTTTCAATTTTTGGACCATTACTTCAACTTACCCTAAGAGAAGGGAATAATTAGTTCATATTAATAACCGATAATAAATTAAAGTAATATAAATGCAAAACATGCAATGATGTTGAATATCTACACTATGTATTTAATGCAATAGAAAATAAATTGAACAGAAAAAGCTCCAAAATAAGCAAAAGAAATATAATTCCCGCATTGAATGAAAGTTAATAAATTAACCCTTGTTTATAGCTCTATAAAGTGAACTTCTTTTCTCTCGGTGCAAAATATATCAACATAAAAGTATATATTTATTGCATGACGAAAAGTATCGTGCTATGGCTTTAAAATATTACTCTCAGCCAAAGAATGTATTCAGTCGAAAAAGCGCAAGCACATTTTAAGTGTTCATTAGCATTTATTAAGTACTACACGTCGAACAGAAATACCCTCTGGCCGGGGCATTCTGCATTTCTGCGAGTTATAAAGTAACAATTATTGTAGCAATTTCAACCCTTTTGAATGGGTGGGGTGCCTCTGTTCTGCATGTTTTTCGTTTGTTCAGCTCGCAATTCAGCGGCCCCGGCCCCGTCTTGTTTCCATTGTATATCGCATTGCCGCTGCCGCTGCCGTTGCCGCTGCCGCGCGGTTGTAATTGAAGCTCCAAGTAATTTATGCTCGGCCTCATATCGTCCGTGTTTAGAGAGCTCACGAACTCAAAATGCATGTACGTACCTACGTTACGATTCGCTAAAATAATAGACAGAACACTGGTCGATCGTTGCTGTTTTCATTTCAATTCTAACACTTATTAGCAGGTGGACCTACATTTTGATTTCTAACTAATCTTGTTGCAACTTATTGCATAAACTTGCTTGACCTTCATCTTGGTGTCAATTTTTTCTAATGCAATTTGCAAGATTTCTCTTCCTTTCAAGGAAAAAAAGTGTTGAGAAAAGTCATTGGATTAAGTCAAAGATGTCAAACAAGTTTAAACACTACAATTTATGATCATATTTTTTTGAAAGTTTGATTGTTAAGAATGTTATTATTATATATTTCAACAAAAATAATTTATTTAGATAAAATACCCCCATCTAACAAAGCACTAAACAGTTCGTTTTCATATATATATTTATAAACCTAACATAGTTATTATTTGAACAGCGCCTCATCGCAGTCTTAGGGCTAAACACTGGTACGGAACAAATATAAATGTAAACAAATATTATTATTAAAATCTCTAGAAAATATTTGATAATTTGTCTAATAATCATTTTAGGCCCTGAAATGGCATTTCTTACACTTTTTTCACTCGATCTCCGAATCCTTTAGACCTGCCTTCCCAAAAATTCAATAATTTCTTCATTTTGTCAATACAAATCAAATGTTTTTTGAATTAGTGAAGTCGGACGCCCCGTTCTTTTAAAAACTGAATTGCTATTTCTGGCACTTTTTGACTCTTATCTTTGGAACGGCTTTAATTTTTTCCCGTTTCACGTTTTTCCACGTTTTCCCTCTATGTGATGAATTTCATCATTACAATTTCTGGTGAAGTTTTTTATTTATGCAAAAATACTAGGTAGATGAGGTGTACTTGGAACCATATTGAATATAATTAAAACACTTCTCCCTGCTATGAAAACAAACTCCTTTTATATAAAACAATAATAATCCCAATCTGGACATACGGAATTGAACTATGGGCGTGCGCAAGCAATTCAAATATAAAAAAATACAAGCAGCGCAATCAAAAATTTTAAGGTGCATTGTGAACGCACCCTGGTATGTTACAAATGACACTCTACATAAAGACTTAAAAATAAAAACTATTAATGATTTGATAAAAGAAAGGAGCAAAAAATATCACAAAAAACTACCAGGTCACCCTAACAAATATTTCAAAGAATTGAGCGAGGAATATCCCATACGAAGATTGAAAAATGGCCATATGATCTTAAATAAAACGTCAAACAATAAAAAATAAGAGTGATATCTCATAGGAGATAATCTCTTAAATGCATTAACAACCAGCAAATTGTTTCAAGAAATGTATATTATTTTGATTGACAATAAAACTATGCAATCTAAAAAAAAAATTGGCCTATGATATTTTAAGGCGTTTTTTTGTTTATCGCCATGCAAAGTTTCTTTACTGAGGTTCTTTTTGTAAGTCAAAACCTATGTCACTAGCTTAACATCAGGCAGCTCGAACCCGAAACCTTTGATTCAAATTCTAGAAATTCTGGGTTAGAGCTATGGCTCTAAATATAATCCACGAATAGAATTGAAGAAAAAACATTGTATTTATAATTTATTTAAAGGTTGGAAAATAATTAAACGCGTGTATCATTTGAAGTATTCAAATATGCCTGCGACTTCCCATAAACTAGTCATATTTATACGATTTAAAGTTTATTGATATGTTTAAAACCGCCATCTATCAACATTTATGTTTTTTCTCCAAGTCAAACAATAATAAGTTGTTTTTTGATATTTTTTTAATTATTCTTTTCATTAATACTATTTTCAAATTTTTATTACTATTTATTTAAATACTATTTATTATTTATTATTACGAGTAGACCAACATTTACAGTCGGAGCAGTTCAGTGACATACACACTTTCAAAAGAATTATATATAAAGAATTTATTTTTATTTGAGATTTTTATAAAAGTGAGAAAAATGAGAATTGCTTATATTTTCAATATGTCCCAAAAATATGTATTATTAATTTGAAATATTTTTTTGTTACATAAGATGACTAAATTTGCGTAACTTTTCCACCAGCAGCCGTTCGACCGTTCGGCGACTCGTCGGACTTGAAAATCCACCCCATGCCGCTGACCGGAGTGGCCGCTGCCCAGAGGCCGGTAAGTACTGCAACGTAATTACCGTTCGTGGCATAATTAGGACGATTAAACGAGGAATTACCGAATATTATTTTACGAGGGCTCGAAAATAAATCAGAAACGAGGTGAATTCGATCTAAAAATATACGCTTGGATAATTTCATATCGACCGAATTACGGGAATTATTAAGTCGATTAGAGTGTATCTGTAATTTAAATAAATGAAATCTATGGACGGTTAATATTCTGCTGCAATACATGGTATATGGACACGAAATGCATTAAATCAAAACTTTAAAAATGTATCATAAAATAGACGAGAAATGTAGAATTAGATGGTAAAACAAACCAGCGTTTTAAGTACTGTAATATGTAAAAATTTGAATAAATTTGAATTAAGAAAGACGTTTCGTATAACATATATTTATCATGTACAATGTAGATTATATTACTACTTTACAGATTTACTGATCATATGCAGCAAAATTTATTAAAAGGTCAATTATTTATCAAATAAAAAGATAACACTAGTGGTGGGTTAACAGGTTTTCGCCAACTAGTTAAATAACTAGTTATTATTCAACAATAGTTAACTAACTAAAACTAACTAATTAATTAACACTTCCAAACATAATCTTTATTACAAAAAACCTAAAAGTGAGGAAAGAAAAAATATATAATTGAATAAATTATACAACGTTATTTCATCAAATATTCAAATGTATATTTACCACGTTTGCGGACGTGAATGCTATAGCATTCATATTCATTTAATTTCATATAACCTCAAAAATAATCATTTTTGAACGTCAAACGGCAGCTTTCTTCACATTTTTTCAAAAAATTTGATAATTTTGTTAATTCCGTCAATATAAGTAAGATGTTTTTTCAATTCAAATGTTTTTTCAAACACTGATATTATTGCACTTTTTTCTCCTGTCCTGTCAAACGGAAGCTTTTTTACATTCTTTCAAAAAATTGATAATTTTCTTAATTCTGTCAATACAAGTGAGATGTTTTTTCGATTCAAATATTTTTTCAAACACTGACATTATTGCACTTTTTTCCCTGTCCAGTCAAACGTCAGCTTTTTTACAATTTTTGAAAAAATTTGATAATTTTTTAATTCCGCCAATACAAGTGAGATGTTTTTTTCGATTCGAACGTTTTTTAAACACTGATATTATTGTATTTTTTCTTCTGTCTTTGCCAAAAACTAGCGTTTTTCCCCGACAATACGAATCAAATGTTTTTTGGAATCAATCAAATTGGTTGATCCGTACTCTGGAAATTGTGGACGACGTTTTTGTAGTTATTACACCTATCAAGGGAATGACTAAATGATTCCTTATGTATTTTGTATTATGTTATCTTTTCCCGTAGTCATAAATTAGCTTGGCGTAAAATAGAAGCGTAATACTTGACATGGATGCTATAACATTCATAGTATATAACTATTAAAATAATATGATCTGTCTACCCTTATGAACGGTGTTTAATCAAATTTTGAATATTACAACCAATTTAAACATAAAATGACTGTCAATTTGTTTACCTTGCTGAACCTGTTACTTTCTGCGAACGTGTTAATTTTTAAATAGACAGCCTACATGGTTTTTTATAAATGCTAGTGCGATTTATAAAAACAACAAGAATTACTCTATTTAAAATTATGTCTGTAGCCAAAATAAAAAAATTGTGCCAAAGATACAAAATATAAAAACATTCACTATCAGAGTAGGAAAAGTATGGCTGCATGAGAAATTATCTAATAAATATGGTGTTTAATTAAATTTTGGAAATCACAACCAATTTAAACATAAAATGACTGTAATTTTGTTTACCTTGCTGAACCTGTTAGTGTCCGCCTTAATTTTTAAATAGACTGCCCTTATGGTTTATCAGAAATACTAGTACAGTTTATAAAATATATATATTATAAAAACAACAAGAATTGCTCTAATGAAAAACTTGTGCCAAAGATACGAAATATAAAATGATTCACTATCAGAGTAGAAAAAGCTGACTGCATGAGAAAGTAAATCGTTGATTTGTTCATTAAATAATATCATAAATGAAATTTTGATGTCTTCAAAAAAGACAATTTATTGTAATTCTTTGTTTGGACGTCGTATGCTGCCATAAGTCTAATAATTTTTATTCAATAAAATTTAATATAATATGTAAATACGATGTTTTGCAATACATGAATTTAGTAATAATGCGAAAATATAACTCAACAGTGTGTAAAAAGAAAACTATAACTTTTTACATAAAATAATATATATTCCTTATTTGACCTGTTTTTTAAAGGATCCTTGTAACTGTAAAAATATAATGATCCTCAACTAGGACTCCATGCTAGGTTCCTAGTATATTTTGAAAAAATAATATAGTTAGAAATTTGTTCAGGTAATGATCAGCCATTGATACCTTACAAGTTATAAGCTTAATGGTTGATCATAAGCAAATTGAACAAATTTCCTGAAAAAAACCCTTCCTTACAATCAATCTAACTAGAATCCTCGTATGAGACACAGGATTTACTGAACTGAAGCACCTTGATGACATCAAATTTTCATAAATCGTTCCGAATTAGACCATAATTTACAATATTAAGGATTAAATTAATTTCAGTAATTTTGAAAGTGCCATATGAACTATAAACATATGTACTGGTCGCTTATGAAACGGAAATCTCGAAATGGAATGCAAACATAGATTTTATGAGCAGTTAGTTTTGCTAGTCGGTTATAATGCGCTGATGACTTGTGTCTCGATGATATTTTTAGATTTTCAATTATCACAGATTAATTATAACCACAAACTCACAGCTTTCCGTGCTGTGCCTAATGAAATACGATGGAATGCGAAGGCGACAGAGATGGAAAACAACCGTTGGACAATTATCGAAATCAAAATAATAATAGAACACTTATTATTACACCTATAGGCAAATTTTGAGATAAAACAATTGGTTTTGTATATATGATTTACAAAACGATTTTTTTTAATTTTGGTATGTTAAAATACATTGAAACTTAAGAAAACAAAAGTTGAAAAGTTTTGCACTCCTCGTTAAGTCAAAATTAGTAGTACCTATTAAAGAAACAAAATGTAACACGTACTTTGAGAATTATGAGCTTTCCATTGCAACATAAGAGTTTTGTTGAAAATGCGATCATTTTTTTTTATTTTTGTTAACCATTATTAATTTTGTTCATTTAGGGAGGGAAAGATTAGTATTTGTAACAACTAAGATAACAGTCAAAAATAATGACACTTGCTTCAACTTTTCAAAAATTAGGACTTTATCTTGGCCAATAAATTCAAAATTTTCAAAATATGTCAATTTTTATTTTTTTATTTTTATTTATTCATTAATAGCAATCAAGATATAATTTATCTTATACGCTATTGTGACACAAAGGAGAAAAAAATATATAATAAATAATAATAATAATAATAATAATAATAATAATAATAATGAATAAATTAATACGTAAATAAAAAAATAATAATAATAATACTTGGCCAGCATCTTTTCAATCTTAGTGATGAAGAGTCGATTAGAGAAGCAATGTGCTGGTTGTAGTGGCACTCAATTTTTGAGAGATAGATCGAGCTTCAGTCCTTGATGACATCTCTGACGTATGGAATATCTAAATCTTTATGAATAGCGTGGTAGTCATGTACCACGGTGCGTTAACTATATTTATTAGTATTTTCTTTTGACATCTTTGCATCGTTACTATATTGGATTTGCTTGCGCATACCCATAACTCGATGCCGTAAGTCCAAACGAGTTTTATGACGCATTTGCATAGCAGTACTTTATTATACAGCGAGAGCTTCGAGTTTCTTCCTACAAGCCAATTGATTTCTTGGGCTTTGAACTTGATGTTGAATTTTGGCTTTGATGTGTTGCTCCCAGATTAGTCTGGAATTCTAGTGCATGCCCAGGTTTGTAAAATATGTCAAATTTGAGAGATCTTTTTTTAAAATAATGGACAAAAGTGTGTTATCTGGTTTTATTAGTAGTTGACGCATGCGCATTTATTTATAATTGTGTTATGGTAAAATATTTGATACTTAAATTATGAAAAAATCGAATACCAAAATATGGTAATTTTATTGATTGTAACCTAAACGGTTATCCTTCTATCTATAAACTCTATGTGATGAATTTTATTATTAGAATTTCTGTAATGCTGATGAATTTTTATTAATGCCGGGTAAGGACTATTTTTTGCTTGAAAATATATTTCTACTTATATTCACAAGTAAAAACTGATATCACAACTGAGTTTTTCAAAATATAAAATTGTAAAAGAAGGAAAATTTAGGGAATTTATAAAAAAATGAATGATTATCTTAATTGTTTGCTCACATTGAAATTTATAAGTTCACACTCATAAGAAAACTAATGTTCTTTCTCACATTGAATCTGTTAAGCATATGCTATGAATCTTATAAGAATTTTAAATAAGCTCAATACATGTATACATATTAAAGCAATACATATACATTTTAACCTTAAACATATGTTCTATTATTAAATAGTTTGCTTCCATTTTGCCTGTTTTAAATACGTTTTTTTCTGCAGCATTGAAACTTTATAAAAAACCAATAGGACCGAGGCATAGAATGAAATCAAATGTTTCCAAGATCCAAAATTGATTCAACGTTACGTTCATGCTTAAAACAAATACATATTTATTTTTAGAGAATAATCGAAATAGCTTGGTGATGCTAAAGGATAAACATATTAAATAATTTATTATCAAGATTTTTTTTTAATTTTTGTACAATATTTGTTAGTTTCCAAAAAAACATAAAAAACGTTCAATTCTTAAAAAAAGCAATTCACAAAATAAACACAATTTGACAAATAACAACAAAATTCAAAAAATAATATAATCAACTATTAAGACTTCTATAGTTTGTCAATTAAATTTGTTATCAAAGTATTATCTATTAACACAAAGGAATGGTACTTAACTTAGATTCTCATTTCTTTTAGAGAATGATTTACTTATATTATAAATAAACATAATCAGAAATATTCGAAATACGATACGTTGACTGATCATTTTCAACAATAAAAAATATTGGTTACATATTCGATATTTGTAGTCAAGTATTGTTAGAACAATACCCTAATACTGTAAAAAAAAATTCTAGAAGTTTCAAATATATTTAAATTTATATTCTTTTGAATTGGTCAAAATTTTGATTGACAATTACTAAGTTAGTATATTATTTGTTGATTCTTTATAATTCTTATTAAAAATTGTAAGTTGCTTTCAGGCAGAATGACAGAATGTGATACACTTCTAATTATTTTTCTTATTCATTATATAGGCTCGCCCGTAGGTAAGCGGTTAAGAGCGACGGGACTTGTTTCAGAGATCCCGGGTTCGATACCCACTTCGAGCAGCCTGTTGTCAGGCAACATTGACAACGATTTTCACTTGGAAATATAAATAGCAATATGTTTCCAAGTGAAAATAGCCCTCACCCGGCATTGTTGCACCATACTTGCCCTATTACAGAGATTGTAATAAACATTTATCATACAGAGATGTGACAACTGTTTGGGTTTCCATCTGTAATAAAACAAACGTAATTTGTAAGATCTTAATCACAACAGCTCATAGAACCCATAAGTTCTGATCGCTGTTCAAATAAAATAAAAAAAAAATTCATTATATAACTTATTACTACACCGCCATATTTTCAGCATAAAAAGTGCAATTTAATTGTGTGAAAAAATAAAAAGTCAACGACCTATACTATTATTTATTGTTACATTCGCTAGTAGATGTCAACAGGATTCGGAGTATCCTGTTCTTAACATTAACAATAATTATAGTATTGTTACCAAACTTCATAAATATAGATTATTGCTAGTTGGTTACTTTATGTAAAATAAAAATTATTGACTTAAAATTAATAAAATTAATAAAAATAGTTTTTTCCCCCTGTCCATCGCGAACGATGAGCGAGCGACAGTGTCTTCTGAGTGAAAACACTTAACCATCACTCTAGGCGTCGCGACGCTCATATACAACTCAACGATCATTCTAGCAATTAAACATACACACAAACATATCAACTCTATTTTCAAACACACGTCATATGTTGAACCAGATAGACTATTGCCTATGACTATTTTTGTTCAATAAAACCATCTGATGACATTCATTTTTATAGAGTTCGTCTTGATCAACTTATCGATTTCCGCGACTCGGAATCAAATACAACGTTACAGAATGCTTGTCACGTAATAAATTTTAAAATTAGTTGGTAAAGTTACATGTTAACTAAGAAGTTATGCAATTTTCTAATTATAAGTGCTTAAACTCTTACATGTTGAATTGAACAAATACATACAATTATTTTATTTAAATTAGAAAGATTCAAAATACAAACTATCTAAAGGATAGGGGGCACTCAAGTCCAATTTGTCTTTGAGATATTGCAAAAACCAAACCAATTATATCACAACAAATAACACACATCAACAAAAAAACCATCTGACAATGTTCAGTAAAACTCCCAGCTAATTCACCATTGTAGAAGTGAGATTTTTGCTGCTTTTCAAAACAATTTCTCCTGATCCTTTTTACCCCATAGAAGGGATAAAACGGGAGAGCCAGAGGGTAAACAGGTCCTATATTATGATTTTAATTTTAAAGGAATTTTACGAAATAATAGCTACAATATACAACGAATGCAAAATATGAAGCTCATGGGTGCATTTTTCACAGAGATATCACTGTATATAACCTTGATCTGGTTTATTGTCAGAAATAATCATCTGCAGAGTTGGAACAACTATTTATTTAACTTAACTCGCGTGTTTTTATTAACTTAATTTACTTTTCTATTTACTATTTTTTATTTTCTACTCCTTTGCCATGATAAAGTCTCAAATGGTCTTTTTTACCCCACTCACATGAGAGCTTTTATAGAGCTTATACAAAAAAACTGTTAAAACTAAGTTAAAAATAACAATATATCTTACAAAAAATTTAAATAACATTGACTATGATATTATATTAAGTATTCGTTTACTAAACAACAGTGCTCACAACCAAAAGAACTAACAAGGAAAAAAAAATTTCTTATGGATTTTCAAATATTGCTGTTGCTCTAGTGTCAATTTCATTAACTAAATTTAACAAAAAATCTATGTAGATCCACAAATACAGAAAAAATTAAAAAAATCTAATAAAATATATTACTGTATATGCAACAAATTTATTTTGATATATAAAATCGATTAATGGCTGTTTTATTTCTTATTAATGCGGAAATTTCGCGCATATCAATTAGGTTTATCAAAATTCAGTAGTTTTACTCGTATAGTTAACATATATAAACGTTAGAGTAAATTTGATGCCACCAAAATGTATCTTATTAGAATAGTTACTCTAATGTCAATCTTACAAGTAGAAATTGTATATAAAGGTTCGGTACCAATGATTTTATAAAAAAGAATGTGAGAATAATATTGAAAATTTACACTAATATAATGAGTATTAAAAAACTCGATAATCTGATGAAATTCAATTTTCGGGCACCTCTGGCAAACTATTTGAACTGCAATCGTAAAAAACTCAAAATAAGTTTTTCTCTTAAAAATTATTTGAACTACAATCGTAATATTTATACAGCAGCTTTCCAACGTTATAAGGAACCTATCCTATAAATTTCAGCTCCTCAAATTTACTGGAAAAAAATCGTGAAAAAAGTCATGACCTATATTTTCCATTTCCATTCTCTATATAAATTCGAAAATGCTGGAGCTAAATGTTCCAAAAAAAAATGGACAAATATTTAAGCATCAATATGTTAAAATTTAACATAATATAACACAAACATTCTCAAGGCAATATATATTATGTAATATAATAATATAAAATAGAAAAGTGTGGAAAAGGATTTGAAATAAAGGAACAAATATTTGTTTTTCATAATTTCACTAACTTGCTCTACGGGAAGTTAAGTACCAATCTGGTTTTGTGGTACTTCATTCCTTTGATATTTTTCATCTGAATCACCTCAAATGAAAATTTCCCAAACATTCCAATTGGAATCGCCTCACTGTTTATAAACATAGTTTAATCGCCGCATAAAGCATGCCATAATAACATGTTTTATTATGTGTCTTAAGCATCTGTATCTAATTGCATCGTTATTCACGCCACTAATTACCTCCAATTAGACTGATGCCAGTACACTGTCATTAGTTTTACTAATTAAACGCTTAACACTCATCGAAACTCACAGGCCACGGACACTATGCAGATGGCAATTAACTTGTTGGGCTCAATTAATGATTATTTTAGATTATAATGTCACATTTTGCACTGAAATATCAAGTGCATATGGGATAGTAAAAAAATTTCGAAAATTACTTTGATTAAAGATTTCAAGGTAAAATGATGAAGAATCGGGTGTAAAATTGAATAACCTGATCACGTATACAAAAATGATACAAAGTTTATATAACTAAGAACAGTAGTTCCTGTTTATATAAATTCCTTGTATAATATAAAAATAAGTACTTTATTTGAGATATTAAAAATTATTGAAATAATGTTCTGTGATAAGAAGATATTGATTGGATATAAGATTTAAAAAAATATAATTTAGAGTTTGTATAATCCGTATTTTCCGTAGCATGATATATTTTGTGAGAGGTTAATGTGAAGTTTGTGGATTGGTGTCTCCACATATATACAAATCAACACTCTAATTTCCTACTCGAATTTATTAGGAAAAGTATACTAGCTTTACTTTCAATTTACGCCAAACATTTATTTCCTTAATGAAATCAATACTATTTTAATTTCAAACAAGTTGTTTTGTTACAATTGATCGGTTTCAAAATGAAGAAGCTTAAACAAGTAATAATTTAGTATTTTAGGGTAAAGCAGAGCTTAAAAGTCCGCTCCTCCAATATCTGAAAAACAAGTAGAGTATGATACTTTTTACTAATACTAATTTCAAGCAGAGGGCAAAAGATGTGTACCAGCCGTCGCCTTGAAGCAAACGACATATCAAAACACAATATAAATAGCCACAATGTCATTTCCTTAACGATCTATCATAACTTCTGTAAAAGTTTACACGAGAGTGGGGTAAAAAGAACCAATTGAATCATTCCTCTAGCAAAGGTATACAATAAATAAAAAAGTAAATTGAGTTGTAAAAAGCAATTTTACAAGAGATGAAATAAATAAATAGTTATTCCAACTCAGTTGATGATTGTTTCTGATAAAATACCAGATCAAGGTTATTTAAGGTGTTATCTCTTTGAAAAATGCAACCATAAAATTTACATTTTCAATTAATTTAATAATGTAGATATTTATTTGTAAAATTCCTTTAAAATTAAAATAAGACATTGAACCCGTTTGCCCTCTGGTCGTCTTATTCTACCCCGTCTATGGGGTAAAACGAATTAAATGATAAATTTTTGAAAAACAACAAATAAAACACAATTCTACAATGATGGATACAATGATTCTACAATGAATGAATTACCTGGGAATTTTACTGAAAATAGTCAGATAGTAGTTTGTTTGATAAGTGTTATTTATTGTAATAAAGTTGGTTAGGTCTTTACAACATAATTGCTCGAAGTCAAATTGGACCTTTGTACTCCGCCCTACCCTATGGCATTTTGTAGCAATTTTGTTGTTAAATCTAGTAATTAAACAGCATCAAATTGATAATAAAGCTGATTCATTTTTAAAAATAAAATAGTGAACCCTTTTGCGCTCTGACCCTTTTTACCCCGCCTATTAGGAAAAAAGAAGAGGATGACACATTTTAGAAAAATATCAAGAAAATACATATTTCTACATTAATAAATTTATTGAGAATGTGACAGAACATAGTATAATAGTTATTCCTTTGTTTTTTACTGTATAGTTAATTAAAGGCAAAATGGTCCTTTGTGCCCCACACTATTTTATTTGTGACTAATTAAAATTCTTGTCTAATTTTTAATTTCCCGTAGGGTAAGTTAAGTTAGTTTCAGTAGGGTAAAAATCGAAATTTTTTTCTCTAAAATTTGTCTAATTTTTTGATAAATTTCAAAATTTCTCAAAAAATCTATTTTTTTTTGAAATTTTTGCAAAGTTTTTTTTAATTATTTTATTTTTCGGTACAGAATGTTCCAGCAATTTGCCTTAAGACACGATGCCATGCACCACTAATTAATTATATAAAATTTAGAAACAAATTGTGAATAAAAAAATGGTACTCTTAAAAAATAATAATTATTTTGTATAGTTACATTTGAAATAATTTGCAGCTAACTGCAATTGTTTATAAAAACAGTTGTTAGGTAAATTTATTTTGTATGACCAATCCTTCATATGTATGTATACCGATTTATTAACTTGAAAGAAGTGTCATAAACTTATAATTAACGGAAAACATTCCCGACTAATTAGTGTTTCGGGCGAGGTAACTTATTAACACCTTTCCATGGCAGCGTTCCGTACGATTTACGATTTAATTATCAGATGTACGTACAAAACAAAGTTACAATAAATATCCCGATAAGGTCACACTTAACAACAAAGTACGGGTTGGTAGTCATAAAAACATAAAATATATTATTGTGCCATAATTAGTCCACCGAAAGAATCTCCGATTTAATTGCTCTTATGTAATTGTCGGTCTTAATTGCCACCAAAAATGTTTTCGTCTTCATTATAATAAATATATACGACGTTCACACTTTCTTGATCGTTCTGTTTTAGAATAATAGCGTAGACATTTATATGTAAAATGAAATGATTAATATCTTTATAATAAATGTTTCTGTTGATTTGAAAGAAAATTGTAATTCTAATTAAAAACACATACACGATTTCAAGGTATTCTTATTTAATGACATTGGTTTACCGCCATTAAATTCCTAAATATTAACTATTAATCTGTTGAATCAAAATATGTACAAACTTAAAAAAATAAAAAAATATTCAAACCATTTAATTAAGACTTGCATGGATATGTGTAATTTATTAACTACCCGTAAAAAGTTTAAAAATTGAAATTAAAAATTTTTGCATGTCTTTACTTTTCAAAGGTTTCTGAACATTTTGGCTTACCTCAGAAAAAATCGATGTGTGTGTGTGTATTTTGTGTGCCCGCAATATTTTGTCCACGTTATCGGGCGCACGAATCAACCGATTTGAATGATTCAAAAAGCGTTTGATTCCTATTGATAGAGTGATGCGCTGATTAGTTTTTGGCAAATCAGGTCTAGCCGTTATGGAAACACGAAGCAAAATGTGCAGAAAATAGAAATCGAGTTTTTGAGAGAACAGAGCAGACGATTTGGATAATCCAAAAAACATTCAATTTTCAATAATGAGGAGAAGTGTTGGTTAGTTTTTGGCAGAGGCAAGTCCAGCCTTTTTGACATATAGAGCTAAATGTGCAAAAAATAGCAGTTTTTGAGAGAACTAAACATCCGATTGCAATGATTTTAAAAACTTTCTGCTTGTATTGACGAAATGATTGCTTTTGGGATTTTTTTTAATTTCTAAAACAACTTTTTTCTTAATATTAAAAATAATTGGGATTCTTAATTCTAACTCTAACTCTAGCTAAGGTTTTAAACATCACTTATATACTGTAAATAATTGATTTTAACTTTGCAAGTCAGTTTATATAATTCTTATAAATATTAAACTATGTCCGATAAATTAAGTGAATTTAAAAATTACACGTCTTCGACAATCCATAAGTTTATATATTTTGTCCATAAAATAAGAATAATAAAAGTTTAAGTATTTTTAACAAAATATTAGAAAACAATTAATATTCCTCGAATATTTCATCAAGGTACGGGAAGTTCCAGCAATTTGCCTTAAGGCACAATGCCATACACTACTAGTTTCAATATTAAAATAAGCTATCTATAATGTGGTAATATAATAACCTACAATATAATAAATAACTATCATTAGGTAAAAATATATGTTAAATCTTAAGTGTGACCAATTGCTACAAGCACATAAAATTTATTTTATAAAATATAATTTCATGAAAAAATAAAGATTTAAAAACATCATATGAATAATGAGGAATAATTAATGAAAAATTCATTCAGGATAATAATGATTTATATAGCAGCAATATGTGATTCCTGATATTATAACTACTAAATTACTTAATAATTTTATAATAAATTATTTTGATTGAGTGAAAATATATTTAACTGCAAAGTGTGACTAATTACTATAGATTCTGGTTCATTTTATAAAATGTAATTTTATGTGGGAAATGATAACTTTAAAAAAAGGTTTTAGTAATGTGGAACTGATATTTATAAAAGTGTAATAAATAAGTTAACTATAATTTATATATATTTATATATTAAAGCCTCGTACATTTCTCATATACAATATATATATATTGTATATGAGAAATGTATTTTTATAAAGTCATATGCGCATATAAATACTACTAGAATCTCATGAAATTTCATTTAATTAAGAGGTTTATGTCTTTGCCAGAAAATCTAACGTGCAAATTTTAAGTTTCTTCGACGTCTTAAGTCTTTTAAATCGTTTAAGACCAAAATTGGATAAACAATGTGAGAGAATCTTTTATTTTTCATCGAAATTTACTCAAAAACGACTTTAACAATTTGAAAAATTTTGATGTAACTCGATATGGATTAGTGATGATTACATTTTCAGTACGATCGGACGAATCGTTTCTTCAGAACTAGTAGAAAAGTCCAAAATTGTTTTGTGGTTTTTGACTAAAACCACGTTTTAGTCGAAACTCCTGAACCAATTTTTAAGTTCAAAATGTGTAAAAAATATATAATAAAGTTCATCTTTTCGAAATTTATCAGTTCAAAATTGTTCTGATTTTGATAAAATTGGCCAGACTATTTTTTGTAATTAATTGTTGAAATTGTTTTGGCATTCTTATAAAACTTTTTATGAAGATAGAGTTCATGGTCCTTATAAACATCCTAAAATATTATAGACATTCTAAAAGTGGTCTAATTATAAAAAATTATTGAAATTGGTAGCGATTGATCATGCAAAATTCCTTTATCGTCACAATTATAAAAAAATTAATTCTTCTTTATTATTGATAATTTGATTATTTACATAAATCAGAAGTTATTGCAACTTGTTCAGGGATAAAATGCCAGCAATTTTTTTTTATAAATTTTATGTAAATAAGTTAATAATGTATATATTTTTTATATACATTATTGTAGAATAGCCGTAGTAACAGAACTAATTTACATGAATTGGTAAAGTACATTTTTTGTTTGTGGATATGGTAGATTATTGTATTTACTATCATATCGTATATACGACGCTCTAGAATTCTATTAATAAATAATAAAATTAATACAACAAAAATATTTAAATAAAAACATAGTTCTATTCATGTATCTTTGAATTATCACTTTCACTAGTGCTTCTTTAAAAATATACTACGTACCAAAATAGTTCTAAGTTATTTCAATTTTAAATACCGATTAATTTGCTAACACGATTTAAAACTCTATCATGGTGACAATAATAGATTTTTACAGAGTCAGCTGCCAACTTTTAATTTCGTTAGTACTAAACTTGAATTGACCTTGATTCTATGGTTTTGCCACAGAAAAATCTGTTTGTTTTGTTAATCACATGTATAAAAATATTTTTTGAGAATTCGTAAATAAGATTTTTCCAAGACACATTATAAATTATGTTGGCGCGTTAATTATTGGCTTACAGTGAAAATAGAGCGGACAAATATTTCGGACTATTTCTGAAAAATAAACTCAAGGATTCGAGTAAAAGATCATTAATTTGAAGCTCTCTAATAAATTTATTTTTGCACCGACAATTTCAAGATCTAAGATTGTGCACTAATTCGCATCATTATGCAATGAAAAAAAATAAAATTTAAACATTGATGAAATACGATGACAAGCTCCTATGAAAATCTAAAAATTAGTTATTAGAGTAATTGTTATTGATTTTGTTTACTATTTCTTACGTAATTGTTTCTAATTACAACAAATTAATTGCCAATATTTTAAAAAAATACTCTTAGGTTAGATACCTTATTTCATTTTATTATAGAAATTCCAGAATTTGTCAGTCCATAATTGTCACTTCCATAATTCATTTCCAAATTCGTTCCTGATCATAAATACAATTCCATTAGATTAAACAAATCATAATTTGAAATATAATTGTTATTTTCCATTGGGGTATAAAATAATGATCGTGTACCAATATAATTTATTCGTTAATATGCAAATTATTTTTTATATCGGGTGGAATTCTAATATGCACCTGGTGCCAGGATCTTCAAAATGCAGGGCGGTCACGAAATTGTAGGGGTTAGAATTTGGAAATTAAAACATAGTGTATATTTATAGAGATATAATTCGACATATTATGATAGCCAATATATATATTTATAATTAATAAAAAAATCTTTTTACAATTGAAATTAATGCAATTAGTTTAAACCAGCTTAATTCTGTATTCATTCTTAATTAATCATACTCGTATAAATACTATCTATTAATTGTATACTAATATACAATTTACTCAGAAAATTTAGTTTTTGGTATATTTAGAACATTACTTGGTTTCCTTTTGACAAATTAAATTAAACAAGTTCAGTTGAAAAAAAAAGAAAAAATAAAAAAAACGTAATATTTATAAAACAATCAATAAAAAAATTCTAATAGATTTTTTTATGAGTTTATAACAAATATTTGAACAATTAATTGAATATAAAATATATAATCAGCACAACTGCTATATGTACCAAATAAAATAAAATCAACCGCAGATTTAACTAAATTAATTCATTTTTTATTTAGGAAAAGATAGCTGTTAATGTTAGTCTTTGAATATCTGCAAATTTTTAAACAATCTAATTCACTGTTGAGAAAATGCTGTTAATGCTATACTTTTTATATCTGTACATGTGTTTCTATTTTTATTTATGATAATTGTTAATTAGATTAGACAGGATCTATTACGAGCTATTTGCAAAAATATTTATTGTGATTTCTTATACCAGACAATTTGTCTGACTGAAATAGTTGTATATAAGGACATATGTTTTAAGAAATAAAAAAGCTCAAATTTATTAGTAATTCCAGAACAATCTAAAGATATTATATTAGTTCTGAAAAAATAAATAATCTGAATAAATTTTATTATAGTTATAATTTTATTTATGATAATAGTTTTATTATAATATAATACGTAATAATTAATAATTGTAAAAATGTAGAATATTATCGTTAAATATTTGATTGATATCATGCAAATAATGATTTTGAATAAAGTTTAAATTGCTTTAATAAAGTTAATAAAATTTCAAAATAGAATCGCAATTGTAAGTAACATATTCAATCAAAGACTTTTAATTGCAAAACTCAGTAATCACATAGTTTTTTATAGAAAGAAAGCTTTCAGCAAAAGTGTATTTTATTTAATGCATAAGTCCAATTTTTTTATTCAAATGAAATATTTTTTAAAAGCTTATGTTGTGTTTGTGCTTGCAGTGTTTGTAAGCTCTGTTTTTATATCCGTTATTTAATATAGTTTTATCAGATTTTAGTTTAATCAGCTCAATAAATTAATTATTATAAATCCATTAATTTCAAATGTACGGAAAATTAATCGTTGTTTAGAGTCAGAATTTGAACTAGTATAACTCTCATATATTATATTCTAGGACTGACTAGCTCTTCATAAATGTAAAAAATAAGTGTAAAATTCAAAAATAATATTTTTAACTACTTAACTAGGAAATGATAAAGCTTTTGTATATACATACAACTGTTTACTAAACTTAATATTTGGTCTTGCTAAAGCTTTTATATATTCTATAAATAGTGTAAAATACATAGTGTACTCTTATACATGTATTTATTTATTTATTTATTTTCCAAGCCGTCAGTGTAATGGTGATATAATATTGTTTGATTTAATTAATTACCAATTTAATAGTATAGATACTTTTACAACATAATTATTTTGTTTTAATTTTTTCTACAAATGTAGAAAATAAGTCTTAATTAAACTGAAAATAATATTCTGAACTTCGCTTATTAAAAAAATGAATCTACTAATTAAAAATGCTACTTGTACTAAAGCTACTATTAATAATATCAATTCTGCACAAATACCAAATAACAAAATATGAATAGTTTCTGTAAATCAACGTAAAAATTTTTTAAGTGTCCTCTAATCCCATCCTGCTTTATTGAAGGGTCAAGGCGACCTTGTTAGACAAAATAATTTTTTCACAACCTATCCTTCATTCGTCCGTAATTCAATCCCCAGACCATCGAGTAGTTCCTAACAAGTCCATCTCGAAAATCTTTTGTTTCCCGATAGCCGTTTTTATTTCAAGGGTGTCCGCGTCACAAATTAAAACGGGTTCTTCTCATTAAAATTCTGATTATCATTTATATTATTGCACTACATTATGTTATACACCTCATTGTTAGTTCTAAGTAACAATAGAATCTGCAGACGATTTTTTTTGGTAGCTCTCACGACCTCAGACTACTGACCCTTCACGGATATGCGAAGGGTAAGTTTTAAGGGTCTTGGAAGTCAGCAATCGGAATTGTGAAATGGTCAAGAGTATATAGTAATTTATTGCAAAGTTTTATGGAAATTAGATAGAAAAAATATTCTCATCTATAACGAAAGTTCCACTTTTTTTATTCACTACTATATTTGCAACCATCCAGTTGGAGACATTTAGTAAATTTGTTGATTTACAATTGTCAGCCGTATAAGGACATTGTATATAATAATGATATGTTGGTAAAACAACTCAATAGATGCTTTTCTCTTCGTTATGAATAATATTAACAATATTTCAATTATAATAATATAAACTTGACTATTTTCTTATAAATAATATCTAAGTTATTTCAATCTTCATCAGGAAAATTTATGGCTTAAACCAAATGGCGATCAAATTAACTGTTTTCTACAATTTTTCTGACTGAAAATAAATACTGTGTATCTAATTTTTTTACTCGTTTAATTTATGCTATTCAATTGCTTACTGCAAAGTTTACCTGGTAAATTTTAATTGTGACTTGGTAATTCTTAATTAAATTCTTAAATCTTCAGATCATTGAAATGATATTTTAAAACAAATTTAGATAAATATGTGTGCATATTAGATAATACAAAATTGGATAATTCGAAAAAAATCGAAAATAAAAATATCATATATTGAAAATGTGCTTTCCAGAGTCATGTCCCAAAAATCTCAGTCTTGTCTTCAAATTTAAATTACCAATTAAATAGTATAATTAACTATGGTATAATCAATTTAATTAAAATTAATTATAGAATGTGAGCCAATTAGGTGAATATTTTGATACCTTAAATAAAAAAATTCATAATTATTACACATTTTTACCAAAAAATGGCTTTGTCCTCAAAATGAGAAAAAACATATTCTCGAAAAAATTGTAACCATAATTTCATTTGTTTATTTTTTTTTTTAAATTATTGGCAATTAAATAAGATAATTTTATTATTAGGTTTTAGCTGGTTTTTGATTATTTTAGTAAACGTATAGTTAGTACATTAGTATAAATATAAATATAACAAAATAAATATTCAATCAAAAACTAGTTCAAAGTGGCATTTTGCCTCACGCCAAGTTACAAAAACTTCCCGATAGGTGTAATAATTGACTTAATCAATCTAAATTGGGATTTAGATATTTAGATAAAATTTTCAAATGTTTATTTCGAAAATCAAGTTTTTGTTTTCAATTAAATCTTAACAATGCAATTCCAATTGGATTTTTAAAACACATTTCAATTATCTGTATTTATATTAATTATATAGCACAGACACATGCTTGTATGTTATAAAATTGTAGTTTATTATTCTATATTTTAATAAATTGATATAGTTTGACTTATTACATCTCAAAAGCAACTTTTGACGTAAATTTTGACTATGATATTTTCAAACTTCGATGAATTTTCTAAAATGAAACTACTTACCGTAGGGCCGTAACAATTCAGTATGTTCTATAAGACCATGATATCTATTGCAAAAATAGTTTCATAAAAAAAAAATTGTCAACAGTTAATCACAATGTACAATAAAACGGCTTGGTCAATCTTCACCTAAAGTTTTACACTTTTTTGCAAATTACAGAGAAACGGCTCCGCCAATCATTGCACGAATCTGAAAAACGATAGATCTCGTCGAGATACATCGAATGGCTTTTAAATTTTTGAAATCGGTTCAGGCTTTTTTGAGCAAACGTCGATGATCAGTCTAATTTTGACAAACGCCCAAAAAACGTCACTAACTTTTGCAAACTTTGAAGAATTTTTAAAATTTAATGACTTGTCGTAGGAACTTAATATAAGACCATGGTGTCTATCGTCAAAAAAAATTATATAAAACATATTAATATTCATAATTGTAGCAAGTAGTAATGGCCTTAAGGCAAATTGCTGGAACTTTCGGTACCGTATATAAATATTCGGATAATAAAAAAATCTATATAAAATCGCCAATAATTAACGACAATAGTTTTGAATATTTACAAATAGATGATTATTAAAATTTTAATTTCTACAATTCGTATTTTATAAACCTCATACAAAGGCATATAAATTGAGCGACAACCGTATCGTACAAATTATGTATGTTTACAAGAAATTGTATGTTTGTGCATACGGATGATTTTGTGTGCGTGCACATTTATACGTAGAATACACACATCTCAAGACCATAATATTTATCATTATGAGTATTTATATGTGTATATATATATGATACATTGTATCTATAAATCGTTAATTTATGTTCATATTTCTAAACTTTTATCTGCTGAACGCATCTGCTTATGTATTTCGAATATCAGCTTCATAATTTATCGCACAAAGGGACTTGCAAGGAGGAAAGCTCTTGAACGAGTCCTTTGTTCTAGAGTGCCTACACAATATGTCTTTAGGGACATAATTTAATAATTCGAACAAAGTCTTTATAAATTTAGTATTTACGTTTATTTTTCCTCGGCAACTGAACAAGACAGATGCGACATAGAGTAAAAGTATTAGTGGACGGTTGTTTTTTACATAAATGAAAATAATGGTGTAACTAATTTTAAAGATTATTTATATGGTATATTGTAGTCAACAATTTCAATGACTACAAAATATAATACAATAACAATGATTTTAGTTTGTTATACTTTTGAACCGTGTATAATTTGGAAGGTATACTCTGAAAATGTGGAAGTGTTAGCTTTTTTAAAATACTAAATTTGGTTCCATAATAAAATAATAATTATTAATAATAATTCAGTTGAAAATTAAATTGTTAAATATAATACAATATGCAACTACTAAAAATAGCCTTTAGAAAAACACAGTCACCAACATTAACATTAACATTTCAGTTTAAAAACATTCATTACCTAGAAAGTTTGTTTAATATAAAATAAAATTTATAAATTTATAAATATTAAGTTTTAGTAAATTCTAAGACAAATTGAGCATATGAAATTTGTCGATATTTTCAAAAAATCATTATGAGAATATTTCATAAAGGCATATATCATTTCAATACCGTAATTCCAGAAACAAAACTAAATGTCTAAATTTGAATATTTTTAAAAATCGATTTAAGATTAATTATGGAATTATAAGTGAACTACATTTTGAATTATAACAATGAGTGTTGGTTACTGACAATGTTTTAGAATTTTTTCAAAAATGGACTTGATTACATTATTATAGTAATATAATCATATATGACCCTTTTAGAACTTTTGGATTAAATAAATTTCTTAAATATGTATTTCAAATGCTTATTGCCAAACAGATTTAATAAATGACTCACGAGCGAATTATGCAATTTTTGAAAGGCCGTGAAAATGGAAAACTATATATTTTTTACAAGTTATTAACTAATGTTTTGATAATATAAATATAAAATTATAATTAAAAATAGTCATGTAGTTTTAATTCTGAAATATGATAAAATGGAAAGTCTCAAAAAATTGGATCCTGATCATACTCATAATTAAATGCTCAATTATAATATATAGCTCTCCAAATAATCTGAAGTAGAAAAAGCCAAATATGTTTTTTCACGAAATAGTGATCGTCCAAAAATTTTACAACCTTGTTTGATATTCTCGATTTATTTAAAAATAGTAAAAGTGGGAATTTGGGGATGAGCATAGTTCATACTGAAGAGAGACATCATCTCTATAAGAAAGACTCTGTAAAAATTTCAAGTATAAGTTGAGAAATCATGGGTATCATATCGAAAAATACAGTTTATAGAAAAACGTTTAAAGTTTCGCGGTCGAAGGAAACAGAGAAGTATTATAGTGTTCATTCAAACATATCTTCGAAAATAATTTGAATTTTGAAAAAAACCTTTTGTACACATAATTTTGAATAGTTGGGCTTTGAGGAAATGCAAAAAAATCAAAGTCGATTTTATTTAAATTTTAGACCCAACTACAAACCGAATTATAGCCATTTTAAAAATATGTTTGGAATTGCAGTCATTAGTGTTGATTGTTTGCTAATAATTAAGAGTTTCCGAAATCTCTCAAAAAGATGTTATTTTTACAAACTATCTCTATATTATCAAAAGGTTTGTTTTACAACTTTTAGAAGCCAACAAAGTTGTGAAATTTTACCAATTGATTTATGAAAACAAAATAATTGCTTTGGTTCTGAGTCAGTCTTTGCGATAACTGAATTTTTTACACCAAATCAAACATTCTAAAGATATTTATATTCGATATAAACGTTATCATGCAAATCCAATCAATACGATTCTCCTCTTCATTTAAAAACATCATATATATTTAGAATTAATACATAGATTTCCTCCAAAGCCTGGACAAAAATGACAAAAATGTTAAATGATGCGTTTGAAACGCTACAAAGAAAAATACAAGACTTTGATCATGATATATATTAGATAATTGTATACATGCATGCATGTTTATATGTAGATGCATATATAATATTTCAAACCTATCTATTTCAATTTAATTTATTGAATTGCATCATCGATACGTTCGAGATTAAATAAAAATCATATTCTCAATAAAGTGAAAGCGTCAGTAAATAGTTGGATTATTGCTTGTAGCACATAAAAAGTTTCAATAAAAAAAGTACTTACGAATCATTACTGATTGTTCAAATACAAAATGTGTTGAATTTGATTTTCTGTGAATCGTCCTAATTGCCCGATAACGCCCTTATTTTATTGCCGATATACGGGCGCATTGATTTTTTACATCAAAGAAAAACTGTAAAGGCATTGACGGCGAGACAAATTTAATTCGATTCCATTCAGACAAGATTTTATTATCTTATTTATACTTTAACATTTATTTTTAAGTTTGATCAAATCGTTAATAAATAGATGATCGTAAAATAAATTGTAACCAAGTTGAACGATGAAACTAGCCGAACTATAAATTACTCTGATAATGTTAGAATAAATTTTTATAAATAAAAGTTATTGTAGTTCAGGGAAACGATTATACCAAAAAAGCACTTATAAAATGGTATATAAAATTTAAACCGTAACACAGTTTACAAAAGCCACAAAATACATTTTTAGCCAACTTTTGCTAAAAGTTTTAAAAATATGAATAAATTTATGATACACATAATAATGTTAATAATTTACAGTATCAATAATATTTTTAATAATAATAGTTTTATCAAAAAATCTTTATAATCAATAATAAATGAAAAATACTTTTTTAACTTACCTAGAAAATGATGTTACTAATTCTTTTCCTTTTGATTTTTAGTTCCCATGTCGATTTTTTGTGAATCTGTTCTAAAAAAAGAGATTTGATTAGTAAATTTAAACATTAAATACAAGTAAAATA
The DNA here is from genome assembly GCF_003426905.1 of Ctenocephalides felis. Taxonomy (NCBI): domain Eukaryota; kingdom Metazoa; phylum Arthropoda; class Insecta; order Siphonaptera; family Pulicidae; genus Ctenocephalides; species Ctenocephalides felis. The sequence continues at coordinate 11,601,795 of NW_020539726.1, read as the reverse complement.
TTCGAAATTATGAAACAATTTGATAAAAAAGTAGCTACTACTTTGCTGATTGAACTGTAAATAGTAATTATTAAATATCTCCAATGTTATATACAGAACCAATGATTTTTACAGTCAGACTATTATTAATATTATAATAGTATATGTTATTAATTTCTAATATATAATACATTGAACATAGTTTATATATTGTTAACACCGATACTGACATTTCTTGCGAATAATTTTTAAACTATTCTCATGTTCTTTAATGAACAGAAACAATTTATATGACTTATAAATGATCTACTACTACAAAATAATAATGTTGGCTCTGATCTAAAACTCAGATTTTATGGATAGGGTAGGGCGGGGCTAGTTGAGCAAATTTTTACTTAAACGGATGTAGCTCCTCAATGAAAAGTCTCAATAAATTGCTATACGGCTTAATGGATTTGTTGTTTATCGCTTAACAAAAGTATTAATACTAGTTTTTGGTAATAAGTAAAATTTAGGTGGGGTAAGTTGAGCACCAAGAAAGTATAATTAAATTATAGGTTCAATGTCGATTAGTGATAAAATAAAATAAGTTTGTAATAACCAGTTCTATATTTATAGTCTTTATGGACAGAGAAAACAAAATTTATAGTAATTAGCTTTGAATAATTAACGATTAATTAACCTAGGAATTATTTTACCATTATATTCAGTATTTTTGTTTAAAGTCATTATTTCTTTATATCATTACTCATAGACTTAGCTTAAATCTTAAAAATAATAATTAATTTCTGGAAGTTAATGGTAATTGTCTTAGTGACAGAACAAGTATAGCAACTATGCTCAACTAGCCCCAACTCGAAATTTCAAAATAAAAGTGAGTTTATAAAAAAACCGTGAGATTTATACCCAGAATCTCTGTGCATATTAAAAGTACTATAATTATATGGAAGAATGAAATTTACCTGGTTAAAAATAAATAACATTTGACTAAACTAGACGAAAACTCGTGATGAATGACTTTTTTACTTTTTGGTCTCAAAATAAACAAAACGCCCGTGAGCCTCACTCATTTGTCCAGCGGCCACTAGCGATCGCGGGATGTTTATTTCTCCCAAATCTCTATCTTTCTGCCATATAATGCCTAAACCGACGGTGAATAGTTTTCGAGATATTTCGATTGCTCAACTTGCCCCTATGCTCAACTAGCCCCGCCCTACCCTATTGAACTATTATTAAAATCAAATCAAAGATTTTTAAATATTATTATAAATGACATATGAATTTGTCTATATGCATACAATTTTATACATTCAATACTCATTGAGTATTTTTTTCCTATTATTAGAGCAGACACTCAGAAATATTTAATTTCTCAGGCATTGAAGTTATAATAATATTAACTTATATATATTTGAATTATAAAACTGCAACTATTTGTTCTAATTATATTAAATAAATCCCATAAATTAAATTATCAAATTTCTATCTAAATTTTAATCATATTCGACAATTGTAATGCATTTAGATTTAACTTTTAATTAATATATAAACAATTTACAATCTTATTAAACAGGTAAAAACACGTACATTTTTAGAATTCAAGCACAAATGTATAAAAATTAAAATATTTATATATTCGATTGTTTTTATGCAATTAAACAGATTTTATTATTGATTGATTTGATAGTATTATTGTTAAAAATGGTTTGAATCAAAGCATTGTTTTATAACAACTATGAAAAATAAGTATAAAACTGGTACTTCTTCTCAACTACATCATATTCATTGATATATTTTTTGAATAAAATAATCTAATGGATGTCGTTTTCTAATAGTGATCATATATTCCATCTCCTGCTGCATTGTTGAGAAGGGCTTTTCACAATATTTTGATCTATATTTTCAGGTAAAAATGAATCTGATATAAAATTGTATAGGAAACATCGACTTCAAAAAAATTCGAAATTGTTAGTTTAATAAATCTACGCCAATGGCAAGATTGTCCATTAAATCATAAAACACATAATGAATTATAAGCTCGCACATGTATACGAGAGTATGTCCACCCCTACATATAGGAACTTATAAATTCACTATTGTCATTTCCATCTCGTAAGAATACAATAGACGAAGATTTTTTTTATTGAATTTTAATTGATAGAAACACAATTCTATGCCATCGATGGGCATCATTAATAATGTTCTGAATATTGTATGGAACACGATGAACGACCGACGTTTCGGATATTTCATCTGAGACGATTGCAGAGGCGAATAACTATATGATCAGATTTAGAATCAATAAGTAATAATCAATAAATAAATTGATAATTATCCTCAAAATAATAAAAAAATCTCTGCTTATAGTTATATTCTTAGTAGTTAATTGGTCGACAATGACCTGTAACTAATTATAAATAAATCCAAACAGTATAGCTCAACATAAGACTTAACAAACATGAAAGCCATATGTCCAGATACAAGTGATATAATAAATTTTGTTCAATTAATCATATCAATATTATTTTATGTTGATTGTTTTTTTTTTCAAAAGAAATTTAAACGCACACATTGGTATTTTAGTTTTATCCATCATGATGAAATGAAATCTTGGATGAAGTATTGATTTTAGTAGTGAAATAATTACTTTATATCGAAAGTAATGAAAATATCAATGATAATAATTAAAAATATGGAAAACATATTATTACAAGTATTGAATAATAGTAAAACATAATAGTTGTACTGTTGTCATCTCCAAACCACTACATCAAGGCATTCAATTTATGCAAGTCTAAATAAAACATGTCAAAGTGAATTATTATAATAGTTTCCAAATTTATCAAACACCAAAATTTCAACTAATAATAAAGATGATGAAATAGTTACTTCATAAGCAGATTGATAAAAAATAATAATCTAATAATAAATTATAAGGTATTCACTTCAATTTCGATGTCTTGTAAAATTTATTATAGTAAACATTGATAACTTCAAATTATATTCTTATTTACTACTAATTGGAATTTATATAAAGAAAGTTTTGTTAATATTATTTTACACGAAACTAATAATGACAATGATGAAATTCAATGAACTTCAAAAAACAAATTCAATACTCCAGAAATAATCACATACCTCGTAAAATAAGCTTGAAAATATTTTAAAATATCAAAATATTAGCTCAATAAGACCTGATATTTTATTATAATAAAAGTTTCTTAGATAGGATTCAAAACCCTGATTAAATACCACACATTAAGTATTGACATAAAATTTTATAAATCACCCGCATATCATGTAGTATTTTTTTATTAAAATCGTTATTATTTACAAAATAATTAAAGTATGATTTTTGCATTGGTATAGCATATTAAAAATAAATGGTTTGCTCATATTATTCATGAAATATGAAAATTTTCATTAAATTATTTCTTTTTAATTATTAAAATCAATTAAGTTCAATTCATACAAAAAAAAAAATGAAATGGTTTCAAAATATTGATATGTCGCTATTAAACTTTCTTGAAAAACATTAAGAAAAACATTGAGAAATAATCAAATATTTAATTCATGAAAATTCACTAGAAAATAATTTTGTATTTGGTCAAACCAACTTTGTATTATATCTTAAATTTGTATCATCTAAAGTTTTAAAAAAGCTTAAATATTACACTAAGGTCTCTTCAACTAAACAACAGTACTCACAAATAAAAAACATGTCCGTTTAGCTCCTGATGGAGTGGATTTTTTTCTCTACTTCTAAATATTGTTCTTAAAAAATACCTAAACCTTTTTAAAAAATGGATTCGTTACTTTAAAAATTTCCGTGAAAAAAATATTAAGAAATACGCTGAACAATAATCAAATATTTGAAACATGCAGGTAAAAATCAGACCAATATAAAATTATAACAATATAAAACTAATATAAAGGTTTAAAACTGCAACCAAAAGAATACTCTTGATTTTTAAATATATATTTAATACCTAAATATGCTACATAAGACATTATTTCACTCATATACAAAATGTCATTTTATAGGCTAAAAAAGAAGTTTGGCAATTTTCTGAAAAAAAAAATTGTTATATGTGTGTAATATATCTGCACAATTTCCAATTTAATACTGCAAAGCCAAATTTTTGCTGACTTAGCATAATATTGAATTGGGGTTAAGATATATACTCATTTGATTTTGATAAATTCCAGAACAAGCAGTAATATATTTAGTACAAAATCTAACATGTATTTAACACGCAAAATTTGATTTTATAAGTTAAAATAAGAAAAGTTTGACCAATTTCTAAAAAAAAATTCAATTTTTATATGTGTAATATGTCTGCACAATTTTCAAATCAAAACTGTAAAACCAAAGTTTTGCTGACTTTGCAATAAAATATTGAAATGGGGTTAAGATATATATTCATTTGAATTTAATGAATTCCAGAACAAGCAATAATATATTTAGAGTACAAATTCTAACATGTATTTAATCACGTATGCTCATTGACCACAACTCATAATTATCAATATATCATAACCGCATAAGAAAATTACACACTCAATGAGAAATAATGAAAATTTAATAATAGACAGAGCAAAAATCTAACAAAAAGTGCTCATTACAAAGTTAATAATTATTAGACAATCTACGTCCTAGAACCAGCCAGACGAGTCATTTGAGCATTTCTCATATCTCAATGTAAAATTGAAAATGAATTCTGGTAATCTGCCACTTCAACGGTTCGGTCTGTGCATGTATTTTTCCTTGGTCAGTCAAACATGAAATTAGTTTTAGAAACTCAGTAATTACGACAAAGAAGGGACGCTTTACGCTTGAATCATTTTTAATATTCATTAATGTAATTACTGATACTTACTGCAATCATTTTGCTTTGATTAAATTGTTGCATTACGTGTATTGACATCGTGCTGCTATTACCACATTACGACGTGAAATTATTGCTGAATACGATATTTCTAGATTTAATAGAGAAATGTCGAATGTATCAAATGTATTGATAGAGTCTAATAGTAGGGCATAACATTATTAGAAAACATAAAATATTTTAAAAATATATTATAAAATCCATACGTTTCGAGTATTACCCTAACCTTCATTCAGAGGAACTAGAAAGAATGAAAACTAATAATACAGCAGCAGTGTTTGAATTAAAAAAAGGCTGGAACTTCCCGTACCAATTTTTTTTTTTAAAGATTAACATTTTTGAAAAAAATTTACTCTGAAAAATTAGATTTTTGGAAAACTATAAATTTTTGACAAAAATTTATTTTTTTTGAAAAAAAAAGACTTTTTGAAGAAAAGTGTATTTTGAAATATTTTGGAAATTCTGAACTTTTTTTCAAAGCAATCGTACTGCTTTAACTGCATAGAGACGAAATTTCGAAGCGCGTAAGCAACGTGCCGCCGTCTAACGGATAAGCATTGGTACGGAACTCATAGGAATGTAAACAAAATTCACACTTATTGTTAAAATCTCTATAAAATATCTGATAATTTTATGTGCATATGTCTAATGATCATTTTTGATCGTCAGATTTCATTTTTTTTTTACTTTTTTTACTAGATCTCCGAAACCGCTAAACCTGCCTTCATGAAAATTTGATCAGTTCTTCATTTTGTTAATACAAGTAAAATGCTTTTGAATTATTAGGAACAGACGCTCCGTTAACGTTTAACGTTTTTGGCACTTTGTGCCCCGTATCTCCGGAACGCCTAGTTTTGCTTTCGCCAAAAACTAATCAGCGCGTCTCCGCATTAATACGAATTGAATGTTTTTTGAATTATTCAAGTCGCACACACATACACACACACATATATCCATTTTTTCTAAGGTATGCCAAAATATTCAGAAACCTCTGAAACGTAAATATATATAAAAATTTTCATTTTCGATTTTTATGCGATTACTATAACTTGCCCTACAGGAAGTTAATAATGTTTATACAATTTTGGACGTATTGTGTTATATTATCATCTGCCAAACATATATTGTATTTGATATTGTTTTTTATTCTGGCACATCTCAGCTGGCTTCCAGCAATAATAGAGTAGATATTACATTTTTCTTATTCATAATCAAGAGTATGGATATTATATACCAATATTGTCTAGGCTCGCTTAAACTAAATTTAAATTTTAAGTGAATCGATATTTTTGGCAGATGACAGTTCTCATGTATCAAAATGTAAAAATTTTTCTATTAATCTCTACAATATTACTACATTTTTATAATCAGATACAACCAAAAAAATTCCCTTAACAAACTTCAGAAAGATTTATCAAAATCCGAATAATCGTTTCGGATTATTTATTTATTTCGGAATGTATATTTTCATACAACTAATAAGTAGTTTTGCCAACATGTCACTATTACGGCTTACAATTGTAATCAACAAATTTACTCAGCGTTCTTATTTGGACAGTTGTGAAAATAGTAGTAAGTAAAAAAATTCATTTTAAAGTTTAAAATTTTAGTCATAGTGCAACACATTATCCTGTTGTGCACCTGTTGGTTTTCACACTACCATAATTATCGTGGTTATTATGAAAAATCTTTTGCAGATATACTCGTATATTAATCTCCTCATGTAACAAACTGGTGATCTACATAAACAATATATTCAACAAGTTTCTTGCAAACTATTAACAGTAAAGCTAATTAAAATGTTTTCTCCGCTTCTAGTATAGTTTTAGTTGTGTAAAGACATTTTCAATATATAAATTAATTAAACAATCAAATCGAATTTAATAGCCATCCATAAATCTCATATTTCATTGAACAATATAAACGACATTCTCGACAATAAATGAATGCATGAATATTTAAAGCAGATTTAATTGTACCAACATCAATTTACCTATTGTTGGCTTCGCAACGTAACGTTACATGTGGTTTCGCTCGGTTGATTTTCGTTTTCGAATCGGCTTTTGCCTGTCTTTTGTCATCGTTTATTAGCCAGATATATACAGTAATTAGATCTAATTCAAGATAATTAACTGTAATAATATACCGTACATTGCGTTGGTTTGATTTAATAATACTGAGACTTTTTACTAGAAGAACGGACGATTGTTCGAGCATATGATAGAACAGAGCTGCTAAACTTTGGAGCAAATCGCTGGAACATAAATTCATATATAATATATTAAATACTCGTATAATTAATTTTACGATTGTGGTAGGACGGAGCACAAAGGTCTAATTTGTATTTCAGTAATTATAATGTCTGAACCAAATAAACTATCTACATCACAAGGCATAATACGTATCAAACAAACAAATATCTGACTATGTTCAGTAAAACTCCCAGCTAATTCATCATTGTAAAAATTTGTCAAAAATTTGTCACCTGGTCCTTTTTGCCCCGAGGCGAGAAAAAATTAAACAGCCAGGGGCGAACAGATCCAATATCTTATTTTCAATCTTAAAGAGATTTTACGAAATAATAGCTACATTATTCAATCAATATAATATATTAATTTCAGAGAAACTTTTTTTACAGAGATAACACTGTATATAACCTTGATCTGGTATTTTGTCAAAAATAATCACCAGCAAATTTTAAATTACCGTCCTCTCTTCCTTATTGTTCCTTCAATGTATGTTTTGTAAAATAGATTTTTTAGCCTAATTCACTTTTTTTATACCATTCTTTTTTGTTTACATTTATATCAGTGTAAAGGGTTAGTTGGTCTTTTTATTCAACCATATGTAATTTTTCATAGAAGTTATATGAAAAAACTTTTGAATCTAACTCAAAAATAACGATACATCTTATTTAAAACACCTAACAATTAAATAACATATATTTAAAAGATATATTTGGGTAATATAAACTAAATGTCACAGCTCAGCAAAGAGCAAAAAAAAAATTAATAAGAAAAACAATAGTTTTCTTATAATATTGATATGTAAATATTGATACATGACCATTTTAAAAAGAAATTCAAAAATTCAAAAATTCAAAAACTCATTTAGCACCTTTAAAATAATATTGATTAATTTTATTTAATTAAACTGCAACATTCATTTTTTATACTAAAATGTATTATACGAAATAAAGCCTCAAGTCAAAAACCAAGCATGCAAATATTTTGGCAAAAATTTTATTAAAAGTTGGTTGCCTTTTTTTACTTTCTATATTCATGATATAATAAAGGACGTATGCAATCGTTTCTAAAACTGCTAATATATTTTAAGCAAGTTGCAAAATGTTTGTATCAGTTTTTTTTAAAATAGTAATTATAATTAATTTAAAAGTTAATACATGTCTAACAATTATTGTAATTATTTTATTGTACACCTAGATATACCTACTTATTACAATTGTAAATACATAAAAATGTGACATTAAACTTTAATTATATGATGGAATTTTATAAGAATCAGATAAATAATTTAATTGTATTATAAACTTATTTTTTATTAAAACCTCAGTGAACGATTTCGAGTCGCACTTCACTCTATATTTTTGATTTTATTTATTTATTTTATTTTTTATTTTATTTTATCGAAAATATATTCATAGCACACTATGAAGATTTTCTCGTGGATTAGTGGTTAAAAACATGGGGATTCAATCAATAGTTCTAGGTTCAAACAGCCTGATTTCAAGAGGTAGTGACATCAGTTTGTGCTTAAAACTATAGATATCAATATTGCTTCTTCACTAAAAAATCAATGAGTATAATGGATATTGTAATAATAAATTCTTCAAATAGAGATAGAACAACCATTGGGTTGCTTTCAAAAAAGCGAAGTAATGAAGTAAATCGTAAGAATAGGTTATAAGATCCGTAAGTTCTGATCACTATTCAAATAAATTAAAGAAAATAATATTTCACTATGATAAGCTTAGGCACTGCAAATTTAAAAAAAAAAACAATTTTAGACAATCAGAACTTTGTTTATTAAATGAGTTCTAGATTATCTCTAAGATGAGCACCCATTTGTAGTTGCAAAATAAATATAAATTAAATATATATAAATAATTAAATATATATAAATAACTAGCCGACCCGACAGACTTCGTCCTGTCAAAAAAATTTGTAATGTGGCGGTGTTTTGTTCCTATCTTTTTTCTATTCTTTGCAAAAAATTATCCTGAACAGAATCGTCACCCTGGTAATAATTCGGTGTAAATTAAAATAATTAAATAATACGCTATAAACATTTAAAAGTAAGTAATTTTAATCATGTAAATCATAATTCAAAAATCATTTCAATTTTTATTGTAGTGCTTTGTGATAAACGATGTTTTTTGTTTGATTACCTGGCGCATAGACAAACAAATCTGATGGTTTTCCAATACGGGAACAGACAACATACAATTTTCCATGTAAGAAACATGGGTTTTCCAAATTAATACCACAAACACTTAATGATACCATAAACGCACTGGAAACTGTAGTCGTTTAATCTCAAATGGCACATCAGTCGGAAACATTGGGATGCACGGTGCGAGAACATCTTCTGCTTTATACTATTCTTTCAATATAGTTGCTTTCATCATGTTGTTTGGTAGTTTTTTTTTATCGCTAACCTTGTGCCGTTGCAAAGGCGCGGTTGGTCGATATTTCGCAACATTATAATTGCCGATCCGACCTTTAATTGAAGATTGTGAGGTGACAATCCTAGCAAATCCAGCAAGTTTAAAAACTCCGGTGGATCGTCTTGGTTAGTTGCTGAATCAACTGATTCGCCTGTAATTTGTTCTTGAATTTTAAAATTTAATTAATTTACATCAATGATTTTGGCTGCCAATATAGCTTGTTAATTAATAGAAAGATATTTCTATGTTTATATAAATATATTAAAAATTAGATTATCAAAAACTACACAAAATGTCATTACATAGATCATTGTTTTTTCTACAAATTTCGTTGCCTACTCGATTAAAAAAGAAAAGGGCTGTTTTTAGGGTTTTCCCGGCGATTATTCGATCTTTTCTCGCCGTAAGATCCATCCTTGGACATGAACGAACATTTTAAAAAAAGAATTGGCCAAATTGGTCCAGGCGTTGTTGAGTTATGCGCTTACCAACACATTTTGCGATCCATTTTTATATATAAGAAGATTAAATATAGATAAATTTATGGAAAATATTTTTGATAATGCAGAATATTATTTATACGAGTATATATGTATTATATATTTTTTAATTGCATTTTGAATTCAGACAGTCATTGTCTTTAATATGTATTTTTTAAATAATCATGAATTCCATATATTTATTGTCTCCGCTATGTACGTAATATTAGCCTCATATGCACGACAATTGTACTTAATACATGAAAGTTGAATGAAATCACATACGAAAAGAAAAAAAAGAAATAATAATTTGATAATTAGTTAATTGTATTCAGAGCAAATTACAATGAGTCCGTTGGCGATACGGTCCGTTGCTTCTAGAATGACTTTTGTCATTTTAAAGCGATGGTGTGTGCAGAACAGAAGAAATTTCACATAAAATAATAAATAATATACAGTTAATATTGTCAAGCCAATAATTACTTCGGAGTACAAAAGGATATTTGATTTGCAGACCAGTCATTATGAGAAACCTCAAATTTTGTTCGAGACTGCGAAAATTGTAACAGAAATGTATGACAAATTGAATATGAGAACATGGTTTTGTGCCTTAAGGCAAATTGCTGGAACTTACTGCACCAGAATTATTCATTTGTAGAAAAAAAAGTAATCAATAAATATTAATCAATGATTAATAACAATTGTTTTAATTATTTTCAAATAGATAATTATATAGGGACGACTTTATCGCATAAGAACCTTAAGAATGTTTACATTAACAAGAGATGCAGAATGAATCCGTCTGAGGATATACGTCTTACGAATAGAATAACGCATATGAAACATATACATTTCTTAACTAAATTAGAAATTTAAAATTTATATTTAAAATGTAAAACCTAATTTTTCGAAATAAATAATTTTCTAAAAATTTTGAAATGTTTGAATCGTATAAGTGAACTTTAAAAATTTTAAATCGTGGTACCGAGCCCAAAAAAATTATAGCAAAATAAGTTTTTTAAAATCTTTATAACGCACGGTTGATTCGTGTGCCCTAATACACACACATATCATCCATTTCTTCTAAAATATACCAAAATGTTCAGAAGCCTTTGAAACGTACTAAGATGCTAAATTTTTCATTTTCGATTTTTTTGTTATTACTATAACTAATCCTACGGGAAGTTAATAAAGTTACAGTCCATACTCCTACAACGCGGTACTCTGGGAACGCGGTCTTCTTACAACGCTGAACTGATTTTCCGATAGCCCTCTTATAACACGTACTTTCATCGCCCATAATGACACAAGTAAATAGATATTTATTTGTAAGAAAGGCTTCAATATAAGTTTTATTAACGACTATGTTTTTTTTTACAATCTGTGTAATTCAATATGCCAATTTTTATTTTAGCTATGTACGACACGGGCTTACTAATGCCAAAGCTCGTTAACATTAGTCTATATAAAAAAATGCTAGTTTTTTGTGTTGAAAATCGGTTTTTAGTTTATCTTTAGTTGCTTTTGTTGATTATATAACTTATCATTTTCAATAGAAACTAGTGGTGCATGGCATCGTGCCTTAGGGCAAAATAATGGAACTTACCGTAACAAAATATTCGAGAAATTTTAATATTTTCAAATAGATTATTATTAATACTTAAACTTTCTACATTCGTATGTTATAGACGAAATTTTACATAAAATAATATATAATATACAGTTAATATTGTTAAGCCAATAATTACTCCGGAGTACAAAATGATATTAGATTTGCAGACCAGTCATTATGAGAGAATTAAAATTTTTTTTTGATACTGCGAGAACTTTAACAAATGATTGAAATGTATGACGAACTAAATATTAGAGTATAATTTTAGTCAGTTCTCCAACTACGCGAGAACGTGGTTTTCTTACTACACAGAGCTGTTTTTCTGATTGCCCTCTTATAACACGTTAATTCATTCGCTCATAAGTTCCTTCCGTACAAGATATGAATGACTAGATATTGTAATAAATGCTTTAATATAAGTTTTATTATCGACTATATTATCTTTTACAATATGTGTATATCAATATGCGAGTTTTTATTATAGCTATGTTCTACATCGGCTTTAGTAGTGTCAAAGCTCATTAACTTTTGTCTATATAAAAAATAGCCAGATTTTTTTATTGACAAATGTTTCTTTAGTTGCTTTTTGTGATGATCTTTTTTATTCTATATAAACTTTTATTAACATATTTTTACTATATTCTATTATTTAAGATCTCTTTTCACTGGACACGACGAATAATCACAATCGACCCGTATAGAAATGATTTCGTCGAGAGCGAATGACAGTTTGGGCGTAACGTAACTCCCGTTGCATTTTCACATATTTTACAACTACCCCCTAGTCGCTCCAAAAAATATTTTACTTCAAAAGTGATCGTAATTTTAATTAAATTTGAAAAATTGAATGCGAACAACTAATGTAAACCAATTTTATTTGCTGAAATAATCAGTATGTTTCAAAATAAATCTACTATTATTAACTATATAAAAAAATGTATTTCAAAAGCGCACTCATCTAGTATCTTAAGCTTTATGTTGTTAATTATCATATAATATTTTTTTGCTTCGGTTTTGGAAATATTTACATTCTTGACAAATTAACCATAATATTTTAAATAAAACACGCCAGCATTTTATCTGAGAATCTACAGATAACCAAATGATTATATCTCCATATTCTAACAAAACTAATTCGTTTCATAAATACACCAAAATCCCTGGAATAGGTGCACACCATAACGAAAGGTACGTAAACTCATAACTCACAACTGCCTACCGTTTAAGTTTGGAGAGGACACGAAATTCAAAATAAATATAGATGGACAGGACAAAAAATGTCCTTTTTCGTGTAAACAAGCGATATTTAACAAAACATTTCACGGGAGTCCACCTGGCCACATGGACAGCGAAACTCAGGTAGTGAATCGGAGGATCGTTGCCCGCTGAGCAAATATGAATTGTTTTTGGTCAGAACCAAAACGATTCCTAACCGTTTCGAGCCAGTGGCGTACGCAATTTTTTTCCTATCGATCTGAATAGTTTACAACAAAATTAAAACAAAAGTAAATGTGTGTGCTTTATTGAAACCTCCGCTTATTTTCTCTTATCTGTTGTCCGAACGAGAACCGCCAATAGCTATTACTTTATGGGGATAGGATCTAGAATGCTTTATTTTGCTCTCTTAATATACTTTTCTCCTATGCGTAAATATACCCAAAATAAAATTGATGTAACCTTTTGATTTATACTCAAATATTCGATGCATACAATAGTAAATGCAATTAAACCTGTAATGCTATATCACGGATTTATCTTCGTAAGAATTGGCAGTCAGAAACTGACAAAAAGTAATGTATTCATTGTCCTACCAGACGTTTCCCACATGAAATTTAACCTACAAAACGCATAAACGTTAAATAACAATTTTATCTTAACTGCATTTTTCTGATATTTCATTGATAACACATACGTGATGTTAGGTTTTATGTGAAAAAGTCTAAATGCACAGCAAATAAATAGCTTTTTACTCCAAATTCATACGAAGATAGACTCTTACCAACGCGTTAGCATAACATTTCTATTTGATCGGAGAATTAGCCCCTAAATTTCACGTAAATATTATGCAAAGCATTACTTCAATTCAATTATTTTTGTAAAAAGATAATACAAAGTTTTTTGAATTTTGAGAGAACGGAGCATCCGATTTGAATTATCTAAAAAACACTCAATTAGTAATGATTGGGAGAAGTGTTTATTAGTTTTTGGCAAAAGCAGGCCCAGCCATTTCGAAGATACGGAGATAAATGTGTAAAAAATTGCAGTTTTTGAGAGAACTAATCGTCCGATTTAAATGATTCAAAAAAAATTCTGCTTGTCTTAACAAAATAATTGATTTTGGAAAAGACAATTTTGTTTCAACATTTTTTTTCAATATTTTTTTTATATCGAAAATAATTCAGATTTTATTTTTAATTCTGACTATAGTTCTAATATACTTTAAACAAATAATTTCAACTTTGCAATTCAGTTTATATAATTCTTATAAATATTAGACAATGTTACTATATTTGTTTATAATAATCTATTTGAAAGCATTCAAAATTCCTCGAACATTTCTTTACGGTATGGGAAGTTCTAGCAATTTGCTTTAAGGCACGATGCCATACACCCCACTAGTTACATACACATGTTGCAAACACAATTTGCTTAATTACCACGTCGGTTATTCAATAAACAACGGAAATAATTTTTCTATCATAGAATAAAATCATTTCCCGGCGCCCATGCCTTCTTATGTGGCTAAATCATGGCCTATTTACTAAAGATTGTCACAAATGAATAGAATGAGACTACCTATAGCGTGAGAATTATTTGATTTTCTTTTAGCAGAATGTCATGTTAAATTTCTGACCTGCTCTTTTGTGAGGTAGGAAGTAGATGAGAAATTTCAATTAGACCCTCCCTGATTGCAAATCATATGGAATGACTGTCATCGAAGATACAATTAGGGGAAACGGAAAGTTTGAATGAGATTAACAGTGAAAGAAAAAGTGATCATTAAAATCACTAAATTCAAGGCTGAGAGAAATAAAGGACGTTAAATTTATCATGAATTATTGTTGTTAGTTCAGTTCCCGTTCAAGAATAATTGTAAAATTTTATTTTTGATTTCATTGATCGCTTGCAGACGAGAACAATTAAGTCTGGTTCATAACGCATTTTTGAAAATAACTACGACTATTTTTAGGACAATATGTATTTTTATTCACCGACTATAAAGATCGTTGCTAATATAATTTCTATTGTATTTCTTCTTTTAAATAACGATCGGAACCACATGTTCTATGAGCCTAGTTTGCTATTGCACATCTTAATCTAGTATTGTTCTCACGAAGGCAACCAAACGGTCAACTGCTGTTTTTTTTATGTGTGAACTATATAAATTAGACAATGTGCAGACATATGTAATGAACATGTATATCTGATGGTGTTGACATGTACAGGTTACAGGCAATTTTTACTAGAGATTAAATTTGTATACTGCTTGATATCGAGCTGGCGTGGTTCCGATCAAACCCAGAACAAGCTTGTGCTAGTCCTCATCCTTAACCATTACACCATGACTCCCTTAAATATTAAAATGATTTGCGAAAATTATTGTTATCGAGAATAACAAAAATAAAGTGCGAATTAACTTTTTCGTAAATGATGGAGTCTGTTGTAGAGAGAATATTGAAGTCGAATTGGATAAGTGCTAACTAGTTATTGGTTCCATATTGTAATTCATATTTTTTAACCACAAATATTATTAAAACAGTTATATATCGATTATTACGTTAATAGCGTATTTCGTATGATTGTTCATACTGATTGTTGTTTATATTTTAATTGATATCTAATTTAATAAATCTCTAAATGCATACATAATGCACTAGATAGTTGTAAGTTACAATCATATGGTTATCAGTTATGAACATATCGTTATAATTTATAACCATATTCTATAGATTCTGATAAGTACATGTTACGTGCTTAAAGTGCCAAAATAGTAGCTAAATGAGTGAATGTGGTCATATAGTTAAACTTGGTTAAGTAGACACATCATGTGAGCACTTTTATAAAAATGGTTAAAAAACACATTGAAGTTTGATATTGGTAGCAGGTATAATTGAAATATGGTTATAATATTATACTAATTGAAAGACTTTCTGTTTGGATATATTAATTTCACAAACCAAACGAAGATTTCAAAACCTTTGCGACGTAAGTACTAACATTCGTCATTTTAAAATCCAGAATTAATAAATGTTTCCGAAAAACTGTCGACTGAATTACTATAAAAAATATTGTAAATTATCTTATTTGATCATGACCAATTGATAGTTCTAGAAATAGGTTTGAATACAAAAATCTGAGAAATTTATTTCATTAAGGTACAATAATGGATGCAATAAGCCTGCATACAGTTTTCCCAACGAAATAACAGTATGCATTTTTTCTTGGGCCTTAATTACAATTTACAGTTAAAATCGCAACAGCTAAAAAAATTTTTTTAAATTAAAATCAATTAAAAATTACCTAAATACTTTAGGACATAAATATCTACAAGACTTGTATGTTCCTAGAGACAGAAACTTTATAAAATTTAAAGATCACTAAATAAGTCAGTTTTTCAAAAAATGGGAAGGAGAGTGAAAATATATCTGGAATCATTTGTGAAAGAAATTAGAGAAAATTAAATAGATAAATAATTAGAATGATAAGTAAATATTCTTTTAATATTTTTTATTTCTATATTTTGTGAAAAAAAAAATTTCCTCTTGAGAGGGGCCCCAAACAAATTTTGATACGGGGCCCCGCCAAAGAACGCTACGCCCCTGTTGAATGTATCAAAATTTGATGTGTTTAAGTTATTTCAAAATCATACATTTAACTATAGGAATAATCGATTTAAACATTACTAGCTAGAATAGTATTATATAATATTGCAACAATATGCCAATTTTTAATACCGGATACTTGCTCACAAATTTGCTCTATTAACCATAGATCGATATCCACATTATCCCTTTTTATATCAATAAGCCTCAACTTTACTCCATAAAAGAAACTGTAACAGTTTGGAAAACAAATTCGATCGCTTCTCTCTGCTTTCAACAGAATTTCAATGATTTGCGATCGTTGAGTGCTTGATCAAGTCAAACTTTATAGACATTAAATAAAACGTTTATTTCCTAGATGAAACGGATGATCCGCGCCGAAGAAGGTAAGTGAGTAAACTGATTCAATAATTCAAAATCTGATTTGAGACACTTAGATATGCGAAAAGTGCTCGATTTGCTCAAAGTCTGTCGCAAATGATTCAAGCTGAGACTGCGTTGGATGGAGACAAGAATCGAGAATTTAAGATCAATGATTACTTTAACTTTTTCATTTATACAAGTTTCATTACAATAAAAGAGCAATAATATGTTTTGGAAAGATAGATATATTATTGTACTGATGCATTGTAATTATTATAAAGTAAAACTACGAATTTACTAATTTAAGTACCTATATTCTATGTTGTATACTAACCGAAATTTAAATTAAAATATTACTTTCTTCCGAGAGAAACCCATTCTGAGTGTTCCATGGCGTAACAGTTAAGCTCACTGACTCGAGTGAACGAAGTCGTCAGTTCTAACCCCGCTTTAACCTCACTTGAAAATATAGATCCAAAATATATTTCCAATTGAAAATAACGCTTTTTGGGCACTGCGGTGTGAAATGGCAATGGGAAATTTCTTGCACAATTCTTCCCTGAATCCAGTTGGTTTTTAACTCAGCTTACGGACCTACCCTTGGGCAGAACTGCCCATTATTTTTACATAAAAAATAAGAGTTATTGACCGCTGGGTTGCATTTCGAAAACAAAAACTAGGTTAGGATGTACTGTAGTAAACACGGCTTCTAGAATGCGTAGTTCTGATTACTGATAAAATTAAGAAAAATTTAAAAAAATCTACGGATATGATTATGAATTGAATAAATATATGCATAGTCATTTTAAACAATTAAACTAATTTCTTGTCGTTTTTAAAAGTGACTGTATAAAAATAATGTTTGAACTTGGTGTTTGTACTTTTTTCAACGCAAGAATGAAAATGCATAAAAAACTGCTAACTGACAATTTTGAAGTATAGAATTTTTCAAGATACTTTTACAAACAATTTTCGCTACGAGTGTCGCCCATGAACGACATCCGAATTACGTGCTTTGTGTACTAGTGTCGTCCATGGACGACATATAGTGTTACCTCTTATAAGATTTATTACTATGAGTTAAACGATTGAGAATTTTATTATAATATCTAGTTCATTACAAACGTAATTTTTAATTTTTCAACACATTGTTACTGATAATGATAGTAATATCTTAAAAAATAGAGTCGTACCTGGTCAGTTCAGTGGCACTGCAAATAATTACGCTGCAGCTCATTCGATAGAGTAACAATTTTTAGTTTATGTATATACACATTTAAATTAGTCAATCAAATATGAAGCGGGGCTTAAAAGTTCGCAAGTAAAAAGTTTCGTCACCATTATCTCAAAAACAAGTAATCTTAGAAATTTGCTAACGAAACTATTTTAAAGTAGAAGGCAAAATATGTATAACCAATCATCGCCTTAAATCAAGCAGCGTCACTATCAAGAGATAAATGGCTACATTTGAAAATCTATAACAAAGGCAGTTTTTTCGATAGTTTTTCCTCCGTTGTGATAAATGTTGTTTTATTCATGAAGCCTTAATTCTTAATTTTAAGTTAGATTTGACAGATTTTTTTATATAACCTCTATAAAAGCTTTCAAGTGAGGGTAAAAAGGATCAACTGAAGCTACATTCTGGCAAGCGAGTATACAATAAAAAAGAAAATTAAGTTAAGAAAATCAATGTTACAATTGATAAATTAATTAATATTCCAACTCTGCTGATGAATATTTCTGACAAATTACCATATCAAGGTTTCATACAGTGTACTCTTTGTAGAAAATGTAATTGATATTTGGCTTTGGTAGAATAATGTAGCTACTGTGTTCGAACATCTCTTTAAAATTAAAAATGAGACTTTGGACCTGTTTGCATTTTTGCAATCTGGCTGACTCATTTTACCTCGCCTATGTGTTGCAGGATTTCTTTTTAAAAATCGGAGTCTGTCTGCTATTTGTAATTCTAATTCAACGTAATCAATTATCTATTAAAATGAATTAGTAAAGTTAAACATATATACATAAAGTACACGCATCATCAATGAGTTACATGAATCTGCAAATCATAACAATCGCCTTAGTCATCGATATTTATTAACTTTTCGTAGGGCAAGTTATAGTAATCGCAAAAATATCGAAAATGAAAATGTTTATATATCTTTACGTTTCAAAACCTTCTGAACATTTTGGCATACCTTCGAGAAAATGGATGTATGTGTGTGTGTATGTGTGTGTGTGTGCGTGTATATATGTGTGTGCGGATACAAATTTTCGGCGACGATTTCGGGAACACGGATCAACCGATTTGAATAATTCAAAAAACATTCGCTTTGTATTGATAAGGAGACGTGGTGATTAGTTTTTGGCGAAGGCAGATCTAGCCGTTCCAAAGATACGGGGTAAAAAGTGCCGAAAACGGTAACTCAGTTTTTAAGAGAACGAAGCGTCCGATTTGAATGATTCAAAAAACATTTTACTTGTATTAACAAGATGAAGAACTGATCAAATTTTCATGAAGGCAGGTCCAGCGGTTTTGGAGATCTAGTAAAAAAGTAAAAAAAATGCCACCTGGCGGTTAAAAATGATCATTAGACATATGCACATCAAATTATCAGATATTTTATAGAGATTTTAACAATAAGTATATTTTTTTACATTTCTATGAGCTGCGTACCAATGCTTATGCGTTATACGGCGACGCGGCACTTGCGCGCTTTGACATTTCGTCTCTATGCAGTTTAAGCAGTACGATTTCTTTGAAAAAAAAGTTCAGAATTTCCAAAATATGTCAAAATGAAGAAAACATTTTACTTTTCAAAAAAATTTTGTTCTCAAAAAAAACTTTTTTTCAAAAAAAGTAATTTTTTGTCAAATTTATAGTTTCTCAAAAACCTAATTTTTTCGAAGTAATTTTTTTTCTAAAATGTTAATTGTTTTTAAAAAAATAATAATTTTTAGTACGGGAAGTTCCAGCAATTTGCCTTAAGGCACGATGCCTTAATTGCCTTAAGACAGAATTCCACTTACAGCTAGTTTATGTCTTTTCATTACCATTAGCACAAGATATCAGTCCTCGAGACTCGCCTAATGCACTCCAACCCTATCAGTACATATTGCATATGAGCCGGCAAGTGTCTCGTTACCTCTTTACCGTGTTACATGCATGTGCCGATGTGCGTCCGCGTCCGCTAACTAGTGCGTGCGAATAGCGCCCAGCGGGTTCTCTCCGCGAGTTCGCGGGCCGTAGCCCGATTGGTCGGATCTCCGCGCGGTATGCAAATCTGGCGGTCGCCACAGGAACGCCTACGAGAGCCGGCTACTACGACAGACACAACCCGGTGTAGTATGATATATGCTGCACGACGCGGACTTACTTCTACTATGCATCTAAATCGTATGTGATGATAATTTCACTGTACTGCTACTAATACTGCAGGCAGTAACGCATGCATTTACCAGTACTTATGGACTCATACACAGGCGAAGTGCATAAGCGCTACGCACGAACAATGCGAGCCGGCGAGAGATGGTGCGTTGGGTTTTGAATTCTTACAAATTATTTTTACTTCGAATTTGTTTGACAAATTTTGATAATTCCCGTATTACAAGCATCACATATTAGAAGATTGAAGAAGAAGCATCCCTTCGATCTAATGCATTAAAAAGGAGTAGCCCACTGGGGTGATCTCCGTCATGTCATATATATAGAACTCCAGTACTGTTACTGGAGTTCTAGTAAAAAACACAATAGCTTATAGAATTTTTTTTCTGATTGCTATTTAATTATTGTAATAAAAATTCATAATATTGATCAATATAAGTATGATGTATGGCGTTTTTTGTACAACATTTTAATAAAATCCAATAAAATCTTGGTAGGTTTTAATTATTCTACTAGGCTATATATAAAACTGCTCAATACAACTTAAATAAAATACATCTTGAAAAATAACAATACATCAGATAAAAAAATAAATAACGTATACCTAAAAGTTATATTAAGGTCTCGTAAACTAAACAATATTGCTCACAACAAATAAACACTAAGAACTAACGAAAATTTATTTTAGTTATGGATTCTCAAACATTGCCGATTATCTCTCGATAGCGACTTTGTTACAAGATGATGTATGATTATACATCTTTTTCTCTCTTCTTTCAAATATTGTTATTAAAAAATTCCTAACTTTACTTGTTTTTGATATATCGGTGGTGAACCTTTTTACCCGCGCACCTTCAAGCCTTACTCTGCTATGCTTTTTTTCAAATCAATAATTACTAATTCATCATGTGATGAATATGTACATATGTACAGTAAACGTCAAGCCAAAACATGGTGACAATATTGATGGGAACTTTTATAAAAAAATTTTTTTTAAATTTCATGCAGGTTGAAAATTATGTGCTTTAAGTACAAAATAAGAATTTGGTCAGACAACGACCATTTGTCCGTTATTGTCGTAAATGAAATTTTTAGTACCAGAGTCAAAAATAATGTAGGCAATTTAATGTGACGGCGTGTAACATAACTATCCTATGATATCACCGTCTGTTATTATTGCATTAAATTTTTAGGAAATGCCATGTAATAATTTATTGCAGGTTCATTTTTTAAATCGCTTAGGTGGTAAAGGCTTAAGCAGTACACGCCTCTCGGGGCAATTGATTTGAATGTTGACTTAGCCGAGTCTTGTATTTGGAGCAAAAGTGATTAATTTCTTTTTCAAGAGTTAAAATTGGTTAAAATATAAATTAAAAAATTTCAAAACCGGTAGACTTTGAAAAATTATCTTTAAAAAAAATGTACTAAACTGTCTTGATAAGCTTCAATAAAAGTTTGCGTATTTAATCCGGATTTCAAAATTGTACAACACCTGTTAGTTTTATACAGAAAAACAAGTAAAAATGCTAGTTGGTTTGGTATTTAGCCTTGAGGCAAGTTACATGAACTTCCCGATATATTTGAATAATCGACTTATTCAATAAAAAATAAATTAATTTATGAGTCATTAAAAGTATTCCGAGTGGATTTATTACACATAATTGAAAACGAACCAACACTTTGACTCGGAGTATTTTCTAAAAGCAAATGTTCAAAAATCAATAATTTTTATAATTGAACCAGTTTTCAGGACTTTAATGGTTTATTTTGTTCAAGACCAAGTACTCTAACATTATACTAAGTTTTTTTTTTTTTTTTTTATAACTCGTTTTATTTAGCAATCAGAAATACATTAAGATTCCTATGAGCTAAAATGACAATGTAAGAGCGATGCCTAAGAAGAGCTCCAATGAGATCATCTCAGTTTAACAATTAATATAATAATATTATATTAGACCTAATCTAAGACCAAGTCTAAAGGCCATTTTAATTTTGACAAATGTCAAGAGAGCTACTCATTTTCTCAAACTTTGATGAATTTTTAAAATCAAACGATTTGTCGTGAGGCCGTAATATTTCAGTAAGTTCTATAAGACCATGGTATATATCGCTAAAAAAAATCCATAAAAATCGGCTTAATTTTTTTTTCAACAATCAATTACAAGAAAACGGCTCGGTAGATTTTCACCTAAAACTGATCAGTATCATTCCCAACTAATATCTTTCGAACAGTTTTTGATTTTTTAAAATCGGTTCGGTAGGATGAGCTTAAATGTGGACGAAAAGTTTAACACTTTTTTTCAAATTACAAAGAAACGGCTTGGCAGATCGTCGTACAAAACTGACAAACGATAGTCCTCACCGAAATACATCAAATGGCTTTTAAATTTCTGAAATCGGTTCAGGCACTTTTGAGAAAACGTCGATCAAAAGTCTAATTTTGACAAATGTCAAAAAAACTATATCAATTTTTGCAAACTTTGACGAATTTTTAAAGCTAAACGAGTTGTCGTAGGGCCGTAATATTTTAGTATGACCTAGAAACCTATGGTATCTACTGTCAAAAAAAAATCATAAAAATCGTCGATTTTTTTTTTAAACGTTATTACAAGAAAACGGCCCGGCCGATCTTTACCAAAAACTAATCAGCACGATTCCCAATCAATATCTATCGAATGGTTTCTGAATTTTCAGAATCGATTCAGAATTGCGGGCTAAAACGTGGACGAAAAATTTTTCACTTTTCTGCAATTTACAAAGAAACGGCCCGGCCGATCGCCGCACAAAAATCAGAGACGATAGTCCTCATCGAGATACATCAAATGGCTTTTGAATTTTTGAAATCGGTCCAACCGTTTTGGAGAAAACGTCGATTTACGGCAAAAAATCTGTTCACACACACACACACACACACACACACACATACTTTTTCCAAATTTGGTCTCATTCGATTCAGAATGGCTTGAAACGTCGAGAAAACATAAAATTAGCGATTCGGATTTTTTTATAAAAACATAAACTTCTCCTTCGGGAAGTTAATAAATACCAAAAAATAACCCCATATTTGCTAGGCCATTTTCCTAGCAATCATTTCAATTTTAGTTCATTTCTTCTTCGTACAAGGTCAATAAGCAGTATTGAGATATTTGAACTGATTGATATTGATCGATTGGCAAAAGTCCAATTTTCCAAAGCAATATATTAATTTGAGAATTTGAGCCAATAATAAAAAAAAATCTAAATATTTACATAACTTATATAACCAGTCACATAAATGTTTAGAATTAAAAATGAAAATTTTACGTTTAAAAATCTTCTGAACATTTTGGCATACCTTACAATTAGAAACAATTGATGCTGTGTGTGGGCCTTTTGGATACAATTTTTCGTCAAAAATTTCGAGAGTACGGATCAACCGATTTGACTGATTCAAAAAACATTCGATTTGTATTGTTGGGGAGACATTCTGATTAGTTTTTGGCAAAGATATGGATAAAAAGTGCAATAATGGCAGTGTTTGACAGAACGGTGCGTTCGAATTGAATGATTGAATAACCTCACTTGTATTGACGGAATTAAGAAATAGCGACTACGGAGACATAATAAAGGAAAAAAGCTGCCATTTGGGTTTTAAAAATTATTATTTGACATTACATATGCATTTCCAAATTTTTCAAAATTTAAGAAAAAAAAAATTCTCAAAATTTTCAAATAAAATGAATTAAAAAAAGTTAAGTTACGATACTGAAAGTTTCAGCAATTTACCCCAATGCACGATGCCAAGCACCACTAGTTATTATATTTAGGTTAACTCACATTCACATAACAAGTCTCAACTTAGTCTCAACTTACAAAAAACAATAATGACTTATTACATAGAAAATAAGTAAATAAATGAAGAACATCTCGCTCGATGTCAGCGTGCTTTACAAAGTGTCAACATCAAAATCAACAATTAAATTTGCAAAACCTAATATAACCCACGTTGTAGCTCGCGGTTCCACTAAACGCCGCACACACCTCACTACAGAGGTTAAGCTCTCACACATGGGCAAACGCCGCCGTATTCACAAAGCCACTCCACACATACGCGAACGGTCAGCGCGAATGGTCAGTGTAAACACGGCATTCGCATCGAACGGACGCGTATTTCTTGTTATTCGCATGAAATATACACGAAAAGTGTAAAAAAACCCTGGGTAAAACTAAAATACCCAACCGGTGATTTTTTGGAGTAAATTTCTAGCTAAAAAACCGCGTGGCATAGTTGATGACGTTGTTCGACGCAACGCTGCGTGCGTCAATATTGACATATCGAAAGTTATGGTGACATGTGTGAAAATTCCTACTTCACGACAAATATTGTGACAAAGCCTTTTATGAATAAATTGCATGTAATAAAACCTAAAGCCTTGACTATTACATAGCATGGTTTTTATAGTTCTAAAAATCAATAAAATTCATTAAAGTGCATTAGCAAGGTAAACACATTAATTAATACGCAACAATGATGCAGCACGTGTTGAAGCAAAAAAGTGGACTGTACTCGACCACGCTTTTATCGATGTCTGCCCAGTTCTAGAATATAGTTGATAGTCTTCTAAATCGTAAATTTTAGTACAACTACAGTCGTAAATGTGTTTACAGGTATTATCTTAGGAACTTTTGTACCGAACAGCATGCGTGCGTGATTGTGTACTGTCACTTATATATCTGTGCACGCGTCTGTGACATATTTTGTGACGTCGTGAGCGGTGACACATGAGATTCAAATTGGATTTTAACGCGATCCCGTCTTTGCTGTGAGTAATCTCATATATGTACGCAGATGACTTGAAATTTATTTGTTTTAAGTTGCTTTTCTTACAATAATCGAATTTATGAGATTATTTTTGATATACTTTGAGCGCAATGTCAAAAAATTTGATAAAGATACAATGACTTACATGATTTCAATCGTATATACCAGCCGTCGGAGAACTTTATTAAACATTACCCAAAAATATTTTTGTCTCATTGCAAGTTGATTTAACCACATGGCGAAGAGAGATTACTCCCATACAGACAACTACTTAGCGAATGCAGTGAATATCAATTAAAATACATACTCTTTATCCACAAAAAATTAATTTTTACCCCATTTGGGGTAATCTATCCCACTTTCCCGGTTCCCCGACCACTGGTGTATACCAAAAGTGTGGTTTGAAAAGTATATATCATATTATAACAAAGGCTAGAGCGAGGATTAAAAGTCCGCGGGTAAAAGTCCATCATCATTATCTCAACCATGGTATTTTCTATGGATACTATTTTCAAGTAGAGAAAAAATGATTTGTAACCATCAGCCATCGCCTTTAATCGGGCGCATAGACCTTACCCCACTACGTGGACTGCTAGTCCTCATATGATTTTCATTTCATAAAATGTCAAAAGATAGAAGGAGACTGTGACGTTATTTAGTGAACGAGCGTTGCCGACAATCGTGGAACACTCCCGATTGATTGATATATATTGATTGATTAAAAATGTCACGTGCTTAATTATATATTATATATTATACATCCTAATAGTTATTTTAATTCAAATATTATTTGTGATAATTTTGTTTCATTATTATAAGGGAATTGAGTGGACTGATAATTTTGTAAATATTTTAATATCAATAATATAGCCTCTGTAAAATAAATGAGCATACAATCGAATCCACCTGTTAAAATTAATTTATTATACATCATAATAGTTAATTTAAATCAAATATTATTTGTGATAGTTTTATTTCAATAATATAATGGTGATTGTGTGGATTAATAATTTTGTAAGAATTTTGACATTAATAATATTGCCCCTGTGAAATAAATGTACATAAAATCGAATCCACCTGTTAAAATCGGTTTATATTTTATTAGATCTATACATATGATGTTTATTCATTCGAGAGTTCTCCAGGAACCTGTGTTACACTATATAAACTGATTTTTTTCGTCTTCAAGCACAAAATTTAATTTAAGCACGTGACATATGACATACGACATTCAATCAATCAAGCGAGAGTTCCACGATTGTCGGCAACGCTCGTTCACTAAGTGACGTCACAGTGCCCTTCTATGTTTTGACACTTATTTTGCGCTCGACTAGCAGTCCATGTAATGTAAGGTCACAATCACAATCAGTAAATAAACGACCACATTGTCCAATTTTTTAAGACAGTATTTTTTTAGTCTTTTTATTTCTAGGCACGGTTATTTTGTTTACGATATTAGTTATTCCAACTCTGATGATGAATTTTTCTGAGAAAGTTCTGTAAGAAAGTTGTATACAGTACGACCACCATAAAAAATGTGCCTATGTAATATGTATTTCTCTCAATTATTGCATTTCAAGAAACATTGATTCTGGTGATAATAAATTAAACAGAAATAAGTACCAAAGCAAGATTTGTAAAGTAGTAAGAGTTGATTTTTTGTTTATTATGTTTAAAAATACTTGTTTATATTATGAGTTTTCATTTTGTTGTTCAACCTAATAATTAAACTGCATCGCATTGATTGAATAATGTAGCTTTTGTAAATGTAAAATTGCAAAATTGCATTACCCGGAAGTTTTACTGAACATAGTCAGATAGTTGTTTCTTTGATATGTGCTTTATGTTGTGATGTATTTTGGTTTAATTTGATTTTCACAGTATAATTAGTCAAAATCAATTTGGATTTTTGTGCCCCGCCCTACCCTATTATATTATTCAGTCATATATGCTTTTTAGAATTTTTTATATGCAATTGACACAAATTGAGAATGAAAAAAATTGTAATTGAAACTAGTATCGATAGTCTACCATTGAATGCAAAATAAAGAATAATGTGATATTGTGAGTTTTGATTATATTCTTGATGCCAACATTAATTTTTTATGAGCAATATTTATTGAAATAAATTGAAAATGAAAAAAATAGTAATTAAAAGTAGAATCCAAGGTTATTGCTTGCAAAAAAGAATGCAGTGGTATTATAGTTAAGAAAAACAAATTGCCCACTTCAATGAAAAGTGATATTTCTATTATTATTTCATTAAGATATTCTATCTCTTTTATCGAAATGAAAGAATAAAAATTATGGATTATTTATTCTCTTACAGTGGAGTTATATACTAGCAGAAATAAATCTATATAAAATATAATAAGTTTACTATTAATAAAATCAGAAATATTTGTCTTATATTAGAATATCAGAGAATTGTTATATGTAATATATTAATATAAATCTGCTACTTGATGTTAAATAAATTGATATTTGCATCAAAAATATAATTATATTTTTCATAACTCCTTTACATAATTCCATTATTTATTATTACATTTTTTACCATTATATTTCACTGATTAGTAAACGGTCAATTCTGTACATTATAGAGATAAAATAATGCATAGGTCACAAATTCTTTGTGTATTATGTATTCAATTTAAACACAGAAATAACGAGTTTTTTTTGAAAAAAAATATTGCACAAAATTTTTCACACGTAACCTAAAAGACAAGTAAAATCGCACGAATAAAAATAGCCTATAAAAGTCTCTGCTCTGACCATTGTCAGATTTTTTGATATTCACAATTTATTTGGTATTCATAAACAATTTAATTATATATTTGTTAATCTTTTTTCCGATAGTTATAGTAATAAAAAACAACCATTTGTGGGTATTTTTGAGATAATTGTCTAGCAAAAGCTTAAGTGATATATCTGCCATAACAGTTTATTTTGTCTAATTGCTGGTGATTAAGCCTTAGAATTAGAACAAAAAGCAAATTAATGTTGATTGTAGCAAATGAGAGCATTAACACACACTATTACATTAGTAGAAAACAAATAAAAGTATAACTCGATTCCATTGATTAATTTCATGGTTAATTAAATATACCTTTAATCGAAAACACAGAAAGAATGATTCATCTAAATAAAAGATTGAACGCAGATAAACAAGATTATAGTAAACATTTGTTGTGCCAAAAAACAATACATCTATCATTGATTAGAGATATTTTTCAAATTAATGAAAATGTATTGACCTAAGAAGCTGCAGATAAACATGATTTTAGTAGATAAACCTTACCAAAAACTGCAATCTAACGTTGATTTGGGGCAAATTTGAATTTAATTGATATGTATTGACCTAAGAAGTCTTAACCCTACTGCTATCTTATTTTTCACGAAAAAATAGTTACAAGTAAAGTGAATGCTACTTAAAATATTTACCAACTAATTGCGAAGATTATCGTGTATTGCAAAGTAAGCGTTTTAAATATTAAAACAGACAGGTGTCTTAAATAGATTTCTTTATTTCCATGTGAGTACAAGGTGAATACAAATCTGCATTGCCATATATCAAAGTCATGTACTTTAGTATCTGCACTTACAACAGCAAATTAAAAGTACAATAAAAATACCGTATATTTGGCTACAAAATATGTTGGGAAAACGGAGAAGTATTTAATGTTCAATTTTTATTAAGAAATTAATTACGTATGCTCTGAAAATACTGAATTATTTGCAACTATATAATGAATTTTATCGCCCAGTTAAACATTTTGTAGCAGAGGTAAGAACTTTGATACTGTTACCCAAGGTTGCGGGTTCGAAACCCTTTAAATCTTAAGAAACCTTCTATTATTAAAATAAATATCATAACAACAGCTCATATGACTTTGATATAGATATTTCGAATTTTTGTCCAAAGGAAAAAATCCTCAAACTTGTTTTAAAGAAAACAAGGTCCATAGGTAGAACATAAACCTTGTATGAACAAATTTTATACAAAATTTGTATACAATGAACAAAAATAATTAACATGATATCTGCTTGAAAATGGTTTACAGAATTTGATGAAGGACGATATGTGATTATTGCTCGTATTATATTTTCATACAACTTAATGAAGTCCATCTGTCGAATAAAAATTGTATGAATAATTTTTCAACAAATATTTTATATAATGAACAAAAATTGATTGATATGAGATTTATCAGTAAATGGTTTAGAGAATCAGGTTTGGAGACGTATATAAAATAATTGTACCTATCCTAATTGTATATTGTATCCTATAGAATAAAAAAGACCAGAAGACCAAAAATATTAAAAAAATTAACTAAAATTTATATAATGCACAAATATGATTAAAATGCTATTTATCAGCAAACTGATCAAATAATCTGATATGAAGACGAATTATTGCACTCATTCCTATTTGTTAGAACAACATAAATTCTACATATGAACCTTGTACGAATAATTTTGCAACAAAAATTCTACAGGACGAATTAGAATGCTATTTACCCATTTAGTGGATTAAAAAATAATAATTGCATACATTCACAACAAATTAAATTATTGTACTGTACGAGGAAGTTATGTCACTGTTTCCTTAACCGTGTGAAAAATATGTGAGCAGCATTCTACCATCTCAATGATATTTACTGCAATAAAATCTGATGCATAAATTTGTTCATTAAGAAGAAAAGACACAGGTATTTCTGTATGCCAACATACGCATGTGTTCTTTTCTGAAACACGCATCAAAGTGCTAATGAACTGATGTAAGCAATTAAAACATAAAGTGTTGAATTCCTTAATTGAAAGCTGAACTATTGAAGAATGTTTATTTTATATTGCATCTTAGACAGGTATCTGCATAATGCACAGACATGGGTGTCTATGTCAAACGATTTACCAATCAATACACAACAATATGTATATATATATATATATATATATATATATATATATATATGTATATGTATATATACATAGAGAGAGATAGAGATAGAGATAGAGAGAGAGAGATTTGGAACATTCAAATTCCAATTTTTAAATAATTTTTTGAGTAGATAATTTTATTTTGTATTATGATCTAGTAAAGTAAGACAAAACACGACTGCATTAGTTAAAAAAAATAATTTGTCAATCAGAATTATATAGGGAAAAGTCCCGTAACGCCGGATGGCACCAAAAGCCGGACACTCTATTTAACACGTATTATTTAAGCGAGTATAAATCTTTTTATTTCAAAATACAAGCGAAAGGGGCGCGGGGGGCACACAGGTGCAGGATTACGCGCCAAGACTCACCTGTGACGCACACGGCCACGGCGGGAGCAACCCTTTGTTGTTGTAGGCGCAAAAACACGGAGTCACCTAAATATCAATGGAAGTATAAAATAGTAAAGTAATTCCAGTGTATTTATGCATTTATATTTTAGTGGCATTCAAAAATAAAAGTAGTACTTAATTGTTATCCGTAACGTGGTAGAATATTATTAGATATTTTAAACAATTTTAGTAGGTACCACCAAATGAACGAAATTGTCTGTCCCTTAGCACAGGACACTAAGTCGTCCCTTAGCGCCGGAAGTAAACATATTGATATTTCTTGTGAGAATTGACGTAATTTGTTCTAATTATTTAATTTTGTTCTGTGTGAGTACTATCGGTCACTACATACTCCCATTTTTTGTATTTTCTAGTCAAAGAATGAAAATCTTATGATAAATGCTCCAGCTGAGAGCATTGGTGTGGCCCAACCAAACGGGTGGATAATTAGAGATTTTTTTGCAATATCTAAGAATATTCGTCAAACATAAATGTGCAGACATTCCAGAGTGTGGAGATGGCTACATATGTGTTCAATGCTGGTTATTTTGAAATGTCCGGTACTAGGTGCCACTTTGTAAAATCGGATTTTTTGTTACCAAAGTTTGATTATTAGTATTAATTATTGTTTAGCAAAGATTGCGTTTCTGTTAATTTATTTTGATTTCTAACTTTGTTATCTAACATAAGTCATAATTTAATAAACCTTTCGTATAATATTTTTTGATTTATTTATGAATAACCTTAGGTGTCCGACTTCCCCCTAATTTCATTTGTCAAATATATACTGAATCTTGTATTATTTTAATTTCTAGCACATCTCAGCTGCTTTTTGGAAAAATAATAATGTAGGCATTACATTTTTCTTTTCTTGAAAGCATTTCTTCCTGGGAGCAAAAAAAAATTGGAAATATCCGTATTAAGAACCCCCTTAATATATATGCATATATAAAGTGTATAGTATAAGTATTCAATAAAATTAATTTCTTTCCAATTGAAAATACAAATCCATTCAATATAAAATAAACGTAAAGTCATAGTTATATGTTTAATGAGTCAATAATACACATATATGCACGTATATGTATATACCCAAGTATGTATATACTTGTGTGGATGATACATACATAGTCGTAATAGGTAAACCTCTGAACCCACAAATACACCTGTTTTTTTCTTCAGCAAGTTTAATTAAAGGTTTCTTGAAAAGGTGTTAATTGATTTTCTGGATAATTTGTTTTGTACACACATACATACACCAACAATCCCGTCTATGTTCTAAGCCACACAAATGTGTTTGTTGATATAAAATGTATGTATATGAAATTGGACATGTGTTGGTCAATTTCTGCGGTCAGTAATAGAACAAACACATATACACCTGGATTGTATATGTATTTCATGGACGTGTGTGGGTGTCTTATGTCGCGTGCTGGACTTCATTGAGAATCAATGCTTCTAAAACTTGGATTTGCACTTAGATTTAATGATAATATAGAAAATTAGATGACAAGCTGTTATTCTATTTGGAAGAAAGTTGGATTTGTAGATGTAGACCGAGATAAAATAAATTGTGTTTGCAGAATGGAGAGATGGTATTTGTTATTCTTAATTAAAATCTTGCTGATACAATCATACAAATAACTAGTGGTGCATGGCATGACGCCTTTGGGCAAATTACTAGAACTTCCCGTACAGTGATTAAACATTCGCAGTCATCAACTATCAATGTAAACTTATCTGCATCGAGAATAACAATTGTTTTGAATAACAAAATGTATCTTGAGCAAATATTGAGTGTAAAACTAAAATGCTCATTATTTGAGCTATGTTCAGTACGAGTATGATTTAATTACACTTATTTAATATACGACATATTACTTTAAGATTTACGAAGTATTTAAATGCAAGCGTACCTTCTAATATCTGCGCCGTACTTTAAAATGTTTGTTTGTCCAAAGCAAAAAAAAACGATATGTTAATGCATTTGTTTAAATACATTATCTAAATCAACTATTTTTTTTCCATATACAAACAATATTTATCAAAATATGAAAACTAGTGGTGCATGGTATACCGCCTTAAGGCAAATTGCTGGAACTTTCCGTACCAAAACGTATTTAGTTCATAATATATGAATTTTATTCAAATAGTTTATAAACCTTGTTTAACGATTAAACTTCCAATATGAAATAGATTCAAGTGTAAAAATTGACCCTTTCGTTACGGTCGTCCATAGACGACATAGCAGCAGGACAAAATGAAAGTTTCGAAAAATATTAAATGTTTTCAAATAGATTATTACAAATACTATTATTTTCATTATTCGTATTTTATAGACATAATATAAGAGCTTATAAAGTGGACGATGTTTATATAAGATTACATTAAAGGCAAATATCTGAATTGAAGTTAAAATTATTTAGTTCAAGTATATAAGCAAGCTTTAGAATTAAAATTAAAATCTAAACTATTTTCGATATTCATATAAAGAATGTATTTTTATAAAAAAGCATTGAAATGAAACAAAAATCATTTCTTCAAAACAATTATTTCATCAAGACAAGCAAAAGGGTTTTTTGAATCATTCCAATCGAATGCTTCGCTCTTTCAAAAACTGCAATTTTTTGCACATTTAGTACCATATCTTCGAAAGGGTTGAATCAGCCTTTGCAAAAAACTAATAACCTTTTCTCACCATCATTACGAATTGAATGGTTTTTGAATCATTAAATTCGGATAGTCTGTTCTCTCAAAAACTTTATTTATATCTTCTGCATTCTTTGCTCGATATCTCCGAAACGGCCGGACCTACCTTTGCCAAAATCTAAACAGCACGTCTCCCTATCAGTAGGAATCGAACGAATATTTTAAATCGGTTGATCTGTGCGCTCTAAATTGTGGACGAATAATTGTATCCATACAAAACACACACACAGGCATACCTTAGGAAAAATAGATATATGCACATTAAATTATCAGATTTATATAGTGATTTTAAAAATAAGTACTAATTTTATTACAATTTTTTTTAAATTTTGTATCAAGATTTTTAATATTTGAAGTTCACTTATACGATTCAAACAAATTTCAAAATTTTCAGAAATGATTTTTTTTTTAAATTTTCTAAATTATACAAAGTTTTATACTTTAAATATAAATTTTGAATTTACAATTCAGTTTAAAAATGTATATATTTCATATGCGTTATTCTAATCGTAAGAAATATATCCTCAGATGGATTCAATCGGCATCTCCTGTTAATGTAAACATTCTTAAGTAAATATAATATAACATAAATATAATATATGAACGATAAAATATATAGTAATTGTAATTATCTCTTTGAAGATATTTAAAACAATTGTTATTTATTATAAATCAAGATTCATTGATAATTGATTTTTTCCTCAAATATTTAATTCTGGTACATGAAGTTTAATTTTGGAGATTAATGAAAAAAAAAACCTTTTTTTTCGAAGTTTTAAAAAATTAAATTTATCTATGATTTACAAGACCAATATTTTTATTAAACTATTAAAACTAATGAAATATGTTTATTTAATAATTTTTATAAATTTAGTTGGTTTAATAAAATTTTCTTTTAATAGAAAAAAATTATTAAGTTTATTAATTTTAGAATATAAAGCTTTAATTATATTTTTAATATTATATTTTTGACTTAATTATATGATATTTGAAAATTATTTTTGTAATTTTTATATTGTATTTGCTGTATGTGAAGGACCACGCATATATTTTTAACACGTTGATGAGAACTCTACGCTGTCACTGCAAATATTATTCTCGATTATATTTTATGAAAATCATGTAAATTATCACAATAAATGTGAATCTTACTATGTGATCAGTCCTGCAATAATCCAGCAGTTGCGCTAGGTGGGTATTTATGTTACAAAGTTGTGCGCGTAGAACAATAGAACCGGGGAAGGGTCTCTATATCAGCTTGCCGGCTTTGCTCACACATTGAGCCCTCATATCAGCCCTCTTGTTTTTGAAACTATAACATATAGGGCGAGGAGATTGTGGCGAAATTTTTGCATGCATATGTTCATTCGGAAATCACAACACACATTCGTAAATAATGTTTAAGTTCTTTTCATGACCAGAAAATATAGGGCATATAATTATAATTATAAATATATGAAAAATGTATGTGGAGTTGCAATAGAAATATGTTTAAAAAAATACGTAACAAATATATCATTGTAATGAAAAGGCCTATCTAATTGTAAGGCATATTCAATTGATCTTATATCCAATGTAGATAGATAAAAAAAGACTTTTTCAAAACAAAATGTTTTCTTTGTTCAGATCAGTTGTTCACCTTGTCAATACAAGTAAAATGTTTTTTGAATTATTAAAATCGGACACTCCATTCTCTTAAAAACTGAGTTATCGTTCGTGGCACTTTTTGCTCCGTATCTCTGAAACGGCTGGACCTGCTCATGCCAAAAACTAATCAGCACGTCGCCTTATCAATAGCAATCGAATGTTTTTTGAATAATTGAAATCGGCTGTACCGTGTTCCCAAAATCGTCGACGAAAATTTGTATCCGCACACATACACACACATACATAGTTCCATTTATTCTAAGGTATGCCAATATGTTCAGAAACTTCTAAAACGTAAAGATATATAAAAATTTTCATTTCATTATTGGCGATTACTATAACTTACCCTGCGGGAAGTTAATAATGTAAAAAAAGTCATACTTCAAATATAACATGATCAGTTTGTCATTGTAATTATCATTTGGAAATGAACATTCACTAGAGAAAAGAAGTAATTGGTAATTAATAAATTCTGTAATATTCGTTCACACAGTGGATTATATTAAACAACGCCTAAACAAATATTGTTTTTTGCAACTTCACTTATCATGTAATTGTGTTTGAAGAATTTCATGTAATTAAAATTATCATACATTCATTGAATGTTTGAATTTTTTTTACTTTTTCGCTGGCAATATAATCTCAATCATTGAATAGCTGTAATATCTGTCTTACCTAAAACATATCGTTTATTTTAATAACTTCAAAGATTTATAGAAACTACGAATAATATAGAAATAATTTCTAATCAATAAACTTACGTTTCGTACACGGCACGTAATTTGTTTTGTTTTAATTAAATTTAATTTAATTTGTTTTATTATTTTTAAGCAACAGGATAAAATATTCTTCTGATTCAGGCATTTTTGATTAAATCGAGATTTGTAGTACGATGTAACTTCAAAATGTTTATTTATCTATGCCGATTTCCCTGTGATATCGGCACGCATAAAACGTTGGTGCCAGTACGCACACAACGACAGATCTTTATTCACATACACGACGACTAATCACAATCGTCCCGTATAAAAATGATATCTTCGAGAGCGAATGACGAATCTTTGCATTGACATTCGACTAGGCCGTAACGCACTTCAGTTGCATTTGTACGGATATACAACCTAGTCCCGCCTAAAAAGTTTTACTTTAAAAACTGTTAGACAAAATAAAAAAAGTATTCTCGTTTTGAGTTGCTGTACATCAAATTCTTTTCCTTTTGAAGATGCTTCTTTTAGAACTATTGGCTGATCTTGAATTGATATTTTTTTATTATCAGAATTAATCTAAAACTTATGTTTTCAATTAGATGAAACAATACCCGGGAAAGGCTATTTTCACTCTGAAATACATTCTTGATAAATATAAAGCTTGATATCAGGTTATCTGCACCTGAATATTTCATACACAAAGGGTATGGGCGTGTTTCCATACAGAATTGGCCCCACCCTGGTATTTAAATAATTTTGATGCCATTTTATAGGTATTTTCGAGAAAATCCGATATACCAAATTTCAAATCCGTAGCTCATCATTTGGCCGAGATATCAGTGAAAACATGTGAAAGTGGCCCCTTTTTTCAAACTCACTTTTTGTAGGAAATATAAGAGATATCGAAAAACTGTTAACGTCATTCTATTTGTACTGATCTTGTCTATGTTGTTCATAACAAATAATGTGAAAAAATTATTTGCTAATGCGAGAAAAAGTGAAAATAATTTTTTGTTTTGAATTTTTGGGTAGTGCGGTTGTTTGGACTAATTTTTAATTAGCATCATTAGAAAGGCTATTGCATTTTCTTTTAGTGTGCAAAATTTTGTTTTATTTCATGTGGTAGAACACATTCAAAAGTAGAAAAAACCTGAGCAAGTACACGCTCGCGCTCATATGGCACCCGTGTAAGTCGTCTCTCATTCGCAACGACTAGCAACAGCATTGCTCGCCGCGCGTCTTGATAAGTTAAAACATTTTTAATAAAACACATGATATATATATATATATATATATATAGATATCCATTTATATTTTGAATAATTATATATTTCCATGTATATGTATAATAATAACTATATTTTTATATATTTAAATATATATTATTTATACATTGCACAAGTATATTATATGATTTAATCATCATTAATAATTTATTAATTATTAAAATTAATTATTAAGACCACTGAATAAATTATATATAGATTGATAATAAATATACATAATAATAGTATATCGGTATAGGATTACTATTCATGCTACAGCAATGTATACAAATGCAAGTATGGTATACTAAGTTAGTCATAAATATATTAAATAATATTTTGAAGTTTTTTTCAAAATTAAATAATATATATTATTATTTAAATTAAAGATTATATATTCAATATATTCTATTAAATAGAATTACTCTACTTATAAATACTCATAATATTTATTGAACTATTGCATTATTGTGTATCATCCTATTCTATATATATCCTATATATATTCTATTAAATAGAATTACTCTACTTATAAATACTCATAATATTTATTGAACTATTGCATTATTGTGTATCATCCTTAATTAAAACGATATTTGAAATTTCGCGGCATTATAATTATATATTGTATTGTGGTAACAACTAAATTATATACTAATCAAATCAAATTGACACTAAAATATAAGAAAAGTGCAAAATCGGCTGGTACAAAGGTGTAGACCACACAAACACTAAAAAAAACATTATTTATTTAATAATTATTAAAAACTTCGTGATTAGTTAAATTCGAAAATTATAATAATTTTATTCTATCTGTATTTTATCTTATGTGTAGTTCATGCGAGCGAAATTTCAAATATCGTTTTAAGGATGATACACAATAGTGCAGTAGTTCAATAATTATTATGAGTATTTATAAGTAGAGTAATTCTATTTAATAGAATATATTGAATATATAATCTTTAATTTAAATAATAATATATATTATTTAATTTTGAAAAAAACTTCAAAATATTATTTAATATATTTATGACTAACTTAGTATACCATACTTGCATTTGTATACATTGCTGTAGCATGAATAGTAATCCTATACCGATATACTATTATTATGTATATTTATTATCAATCTATATATAATTTATTCAGTGGTCTTAATAATTAATTTTAATAATTAATAAATTATTAATGATGATTAAATCATATAATATACTTGTGCAATGTATAAATAATATATATTTAAATATATAAAAATATAGTTATTATTATACATATACATGGAAATATATAATTATTCAAAATATAAATGGATATCTATATATATATATATCATGTGTTTTATTAAAAATGTTTTAACTTATCAAGACGCGCGGCGAGCAATGCTGTTGCTAGTCGTTGCGAATGAGAGACGACTTACACGGGTGCCATATGAGCGCGAGCGTGTACTTGCTCAGGTTTTTTCTACTTTTGAATGTGTTCTACCACATGAAATAAAACAAAATTTTGCACACTAAAAGAAAATGCAATAGCCTTTCTAATGATGCTAATTAAAAATTAGTCCAAACAACCGCACTACCCAAAAATTCAAAACAAAAAATTATTTTCACTTTTTCTCGCATTAGCAAATAATTTTTTCACATTATTTGTTATGAACAACATAGACAAGATCAGTACAAATAGAATGACGTTAACAGTTTTTCGATATCTCTTATATTTCCTACAAAAAGTGAGTTTGAAAAAAGGGGCCACTTTCACATGTTTTCACTGATATCTCGGCCAAATGATGAGCTACGGATTTGAAATTTGGTATATCGGATTTTCTCGAAAATACCTATAAAATGGCATCAAAATTATTTAAATACCAGGGTGGGGCCAATTCTGTATGGAAACACGCCCATACCCTTTGTTGTTGCTTTTCATATTGTAGTAAATTAAAGTATAAAATGAAATTATAATAGAAAATTGAAATTATATGCGATACTTTTTTATCCAATTGTATTCCACATTTAATAAAGTACAAGAGCAATTTCAAGGTAATTGTTTTATATTAATATTTTTTCAATAATATCGTATTCAAACTGTAATATTGCAAGGTAGAGTTATTCTGTTACAGCTTCGTATTGTTTTGTCAGATTTATGGCAAAGATAAAAATGCACTACAATTGATTAGAAACAAATTATTTTCTTGAAAGAAAATATTTTATTTAGAAACCTGAAAAAAACTAGTTGGTTTGGTATTTAGCCTTGAGGCAAATTACATGAACTTCCCGATATATGTAAATAATCGACTTGATCAAAAAATGTGTAAATAATATACTTCTCAATCCTACTTTAAAAAAAAAACGATAATAATTTTAGCAAAGTTTGACGAATTTTTAAAATTAAACTACTTGTTGTAAGGCCGTAATATTACAGTAAGTTCTATAAGACCATGATGTATATCGCCAAAAAAAGTTCCATGAAAAACGGCTTAAATTTTTTTTCAACAGTTAATTACAAGAAAACGGCTCGGTAGATTTTCACCTAAAATTAATCAGCATCATTCCCAAATGATATCTTTCGAACAGTTTTTGATTTTTCAAAATCGGTTCGGTAGGATGAGCTCAAATGTGGACGAAAATTTAACACTTTTTTTCAACGGTTAATTACAAGAAAACGGCTCGGTAGATTTTCACCTAAAATTAATCAGCATCATTCCCAAATGATATCTTTCGAACAGTTTTTGATTTTTCAAAATCGGTTCGGTAGGATGAGCTCAAATGTGGACGAAAATTTAACACTTTTTTTCAACGGTTAATTACAAGAAAACGGCTCGGTAGATTTTCACCTAAAATTAATCAGCATCATTCCCAAATGATATCTTTCGAACAGTTTTTGATTTTTCAAAATCGGTTCGGTAGGATGAGCTCAAATGTGGACGAAAATTTAACACCTTTTTTCAACGGTTAATTACAAGAAAACGGCTCGGTAGATTTTCACCTAAAATTAATCAGCATCATTCCCAAATGATATCTTTCGAACAGTTTTTGATTTTTCAAAATCGGTTCGGTAGGATGAGCTCAAATGTGGACGAAAATTAAACTCTTTTTTTCAACGGTTAATTACAAGAAAACGGCTCGGTTGATTTTCACCTAAAATTAATCAGCATCATTCCCAAATGATATCTTTCGAACAGTTTTTGATTTTTTAAAATCGGTTCGGTAGGATGAGCTTAAATGTGGACGAAAAGTTCAACACTTTTTTTTTTAAATTACGAAGAAACGGCTTGGCAGATCGTTGCACAAAACTGACAAACGATAGTCCTCACCGAAATACATCAAATGGCTTTTAAATTTCCAAAATCGGTTCAGGCGTTTTTGAGAAAACGTCGATCAAAAGTCTAATTTTGACAAATGCCAAATAGACCATACTGATTTTTGCAAACTTTGACGAATTTTTAAAGCTGAACCAGTTGTCGTAGGGCCGTAATATTTTAGTATGACCTAGAAAACTATGGTATCTTTCGTCAAAAAAATAATCATAAAAATCGTCAAATTTTTTTTTTTTAAAACTTTATTACAAGAAAACGGCCCGGCCGATTTTTACCAAAAACTAATCAGCACGATTCCCAACCAATATCTATCGAACGGTTTTTGAATTTTCAGAATCGATTCAGAATTGCGGGCTAAAACGTGGACGAAAAATTTTTCACTTTTCTGCAATTTACAAAGAAACGGCCCGGACGATCGCCGCACAAAACTCAGAGACGATAGTCCTCATCGAGATACATCAAATGGCTTTTAAATTTTTGAAATCGGTCCAACCGTTTTGGAGAAAACGTCGATTTACGACAAAAAATCTGTTCACACACACACACACACATACACACACACACACACACACACATACTTTTTCCAAATTTGGTCTCATTCGATTCAGAATGGCTCGAAACGTCGAGAAAACATAAAATTAGCGATTCGGATTTTTTGATGAAAACATAAACTTCTCCTTCGGGAAGTTAATAATTGGAATATAAACCATTCTATAAGCTATCGGAATCTAGATATATTCAAAAGATTTTTGTTCAAATAATAAGGCTTAATTAGGTAACTTATAACTTGGGATAAAGTAAATCAGATTAAAATACATGGTATAAGCAACTGAAATTTAGAAATATCTGATAATGATCTTGTAATATGATATAATGCAATAAACAAAAAATAGTCATAATTTCAACAAAGCTCTAGATTGAACTTAAAAGCTCATCATTTTCAAACAACGTCAGAAATTTTTGTAATTGTTTCAGGACACTTAAGGTCAATACTATCAACCCATGTCAGCTTGACGCTAAATTCTGGGATACCCTTTATATTATATATATATATATATATATATATATATATATATATATTACTGTGTGTATGTGTTTTCATACTTTAACATCTCGTACGCAGTGTATTATGTGATTTAGTATGGATCTTTGAATGCGCGAATATGTTCACTAGTGCCGCTCTCAAGAATATTAATAGATAAACATGTTGTATATGGTACAAAGAACATACGTGTGTATAAATATAAACAATATCTTTGTAACGTACATATATAACATAACATGAGCAATAAACTTAATGAATTTAATTTTCTATCTTGCGGCGAACTAATAGTTCTCTCAGTCGTCTCCCTTCTGCCGCCTCAGTACTCTGTACTCTCTTAAGGCAATTTAATTATCACAAACGTCTTCAAATCTACAATGTGTAGTTAGAGAGTTGACGATGATGAATCCTAATGAAACATATGTGACTTCCTTAAAAAAGATCTAGATAAATTAGAATGATCTTGTTCACTGAAGATAAAGGATTCGAAAGAAAAAGTCGCCGAAAGTTTCCACATTCTCATTCGTAGAATACATGCACAATTCTATTTTTAATCATATATATGATTCAATAGTACGATATTATTAATAATTTTTAATTATACTGCACATAAAACGTTGAATTTTAATTATTTAATCATAACTAAAACCAAAAAAACAGTCAAAATACAGCTGATCAAGTAGTTTATATACATTTGAAGAGAAAACAGAAGAAATCTTTGCGAGTGCTGGATGTATTATTTTGCAGATTTTCTAGTAACCTGCAAATATTCTCTTCAAAAATTTAGTTGATTGTTTGAAATAAAAAAACATTTTCTAAGGCAAACAAATTGAGTGACAGATCATAAAACAGAAAAATTTACAATAAAATCAAAATATATTAGTTTAGGGCTTTTTGTTACCTAGAACAAGGAAATAACATCTGAAAGAAAATTTATAAATAATATAATAAACATTTGCTTAGAATAAACTCTGTAAATCTATCAAAATATTAATGCTTCGTTTTCATATAGCGTGTTAAATTATTTTTCAATCCCGAATAAAGCATAAAAACATATATTTTTCATTGCTAAATTAAATTTATAATTATTATTTATTATCACTTTTTACTCAAAAATCTTATATTTTCGCTGCCATTTCTCTAGTTCTCACTAAAATTCACCCTCCAGCAGATTCCAATGTTTTTTATATAATATGATGCATAGATTGGGAATTCGATTTATAAGCATCTGAAATTCGATTTTTTGAAGATTACTCATATATAAATATATCTGACATTGAGGCAGATGAAATTCTAAACCTGGAGCTTAATATAAAAGCTGCTCTTGAATTTCATAAAACAAAAGGGTAGTATTATAAAAATCTATTTAATATAAACTCTTCAAATTTTAATCTAACACTACCAAAACATACAGAAGCCATGTTATTTTGTGTAGTAAATTTGGATTCTAAAGAAATATTAAGATAAATTGATCAGAAATATAATAAATGATTGAAAAATGCACGCCTAACAAGGAGAACCTCAGGTTTACCCTTCTGGGATTTTGATGAAAATTCGCATGGCGATAGAGTTTCTAGTCAAACCGAACACTCTGAAATATTATAGGCCTATGAAAATCGGTTTAATTGTAAACATTCATTGAAATTCTGAAAAATAGGCCGGGTTTATGTGAGATACTAGCACTTTTTATGCTCGTGTTCAGAGATAAAAAAGTTGAAAATTATCGGGTTCAAATCCTGTAGAAGTATAATTTATTTTGAAATTATTTTTTTAATCTTTTTTGTGTTTGAATAGTTAAATATTGAAATATTTGTGAAGAAAATTGCAAAAAAAAATTGTGACAAAAACTGAATTTGAGCATTAACGATAATTAAGATCGTATCATCAAGCAGCAAAAAGAAAAAAGTCTTGGTAGTAAGTTGACACAAAGTAAAACATCAAATTAATCGAATAAGTGACACTAAGTTGGTCTTTGAAATAAAAACTATTTTGAACTAAACTTCGAACTATACGATTCTTTATATCAAATATTTAAAAAAAAAATGCCATTAGGGGTGTTAGCATTGCTCTTAATCTGTTGGCAAATTTCTCATATCCTAGATTTTTTGTGTTTATGATAAAAACAATCGTACCTATAAGCCTTATAGGTATAGTATAAGGTTTAACATGATTTAATTTTATAGAGTGAAAATGGTATCATTTAACACATAAAAGTTGCTTAATTTTTCAGATATTAATTTCTTTGCAAGAAAAAATTAAAATTGTGATATGTTGGATATTATTTAGTTGAATTACTCCATTCTTTATCCTTTTAATCTTTCGAGCTCGATTTGAGGCCAGGGTTAATTTTACTTGCAAAGAACTGCGATTCTATTTTTTCGAACGGATTTTGAATCTTTTATTTAGTTTCATAATGAATTTTATCGTTTACTAAAATCGGCGTGAATTTCAGACAAAACGTGGAAACGCACATCCGAACACATGTTAAGTTTATTTCATATAACGCTCGCTTATAGACAATGAATTTCACGATTATTATTTTATATAGCGTTAATGTTGAATTAAAATTAAAAGCGCGTACAAAAGCAATCATAGTGTGTGCGAAGAATTATTTAATTAAAATAATTAAACGCACCGGTGTATGACCACAAGAGAAATAGATAAAATTTTCATATTATTAACAATAAAATTATGTCGTATATTAATTAAATTTGCATTCAAGTTGTATATACTCTGTATAACGTACAGTCTCAGACAATATGTCTTATGATACAATATTTCTACCTTTAAGAATTGGTATAAAGCCATCTATTAATTGTTATTTTAATCATGGTAACTGAAAATTAATAAAGTGTTTTAAAACTGAGAAGCATGTATGAAAAAATTTTGCTCAAAAACCACAACGATTACTTTGGATTCTATCTATGAGAAACTTCTACCTAAATTGCTTCCGTCGTTTTTTTTTTTCAAAATTCTTGGTTAATCGTGAAAAATGCCTATGCGAAGTTATATAACTTACATTGTGTTATATATATTTTGTTTGTACAAACCATATTTAATCATTTTGAGAATTATGTTAAGGCATTTGCAT
Source organism: Ctenocephalides felis (assembly GCF_003426905.1). Taxonomy (NCBI): domain Eukaryota; kingdom Metazoa; phylum Arthropoda; class Insecta; order Siphonaptera; family Pulicidae; genus Ctenocephalides; species Ctenocephalides felis. Next base: position 11,557,670 of record NW_020539726.1, on the reverse strand, counting down.
AATATAATATTACCATAAAGAGAGTTCGATGTTGTGTTAATAATATAACAATAATTTAACAAACAGTTTTTTCTTCCTTCGTGCTAAGCTTTTATTTTTAATATATCGTACAACATAAAATTAATTATTCTGAATGTAAAAAGTTTTATTATATACTATTTTTAAAAACTATGAAAGTCCTTTAAAAAAGCATGAAGCACCAGAACTAAAAAATTTAAAAATTAAAATATACATTTTAAGCAAAAGATTATAATATTTTTTTAAAATAAAAAATGTTTTGTAATATTGTGACAATGATATAATTATATCATATTTTGAAATTTTTGTGCTGGTTATTATTTTTGTTCAATTTAAATATTATTTTGTTGTCACTGTATTAAATCATTATTTTAGCTGAATGTAATTAAGTTAACGTTCAAATTAACTAGATGTAAGTAGAATCTTCAACGTAAACAATCAACTCAATCATTGAAAATTGACATTCAGCTATTTAGAAAAAAAATTCAACAGTCTATTTTGCTCAATACTAAATTAATTTATTTAACACAAGTCATTTTATTTTACTTCGTGTTTTGCAAACGTATTTCATTTATGTGTTAACGGTAATCAGTAGCTATATTCAAATCATAGAAGGAAGAATGCTTTCATCAACGCTCTTCCTTATCAAGATTCATTAAATGGCTTTTATATTTTAAAATCGGAGTAGCGGTTTTTAAAAAAGCGTTGAAGGGTAAGAACTGATTCATATACATATATATATATATATATATATATATGCGTGTGTGTGTGTGTGTGTGGTAGGACGGGGCACAAAGGTCCAAAGGGAAAACCAAAGCAATTATAACACAACAAATGACACATATCAAACAAACAACTATCTGACTATGTTCAGTAAAACTCCCAGATTATTCATCATGCTAGTAATATGCTATTTTTCTGTTTTTCAAAAAATTGTCACCTGGTCTTTTTTACCCCATATGCGGGATAAACTGGTTCAGATAGTGGGCAAATAGTCTAATGTCTTATTTTTAAATTCAAAGAAATTTTACAAAATAATATTTACATATATGATTCAACCAACGCAGAATATAAATTTTATGGGTACATTTTTTACAGAGATAACATTGTACATAACCTTGATCTGGTATTTTGCCAAAAAATATCAGCAGAGTTTCAATAACTATTTATTCAATATATTTTTTCAAAAATGGTTGTTTTAACTTGATATACTTTTTATTTTTTATTGTTTAGACTCTAAACTTTAGAGCTTGGCGTAGGATTCTGTTGATCCTTTTCAACCCACCCACGTGTAAGCTTACATATAAGTTACCTATATAAAAATTTTTTGAATAAAGTGTCGAAAAAGCATGAAGCACTAGAAATAATTTACATATTTCAAGCAAAAGATTATAATATAATTTAATTTAAAAATAAAAAATGTTGAATAAAATTTAAAATTAATAATACAGCTTATATGAACAATTAAATAAAGTCTCGCTGAATGAACCTAAAAATTATATTGAAGTCTCACAATTTAAACAACTGTGCTCACAACCAAAAAACTAACAACGAAGGTAAATACTTTTGTTATAGATTTTTAAACATTGCCGTTTAGCTCCGGATACTAAAGTCATAAGAATGAAGGTGATGGCTGGTTTTACATCTTTTCTGCTGTACTTTCAAATATTGTTGTTAAAAAATTCCTAACTTTACTTGTTTTTAGAATATTGTTGGTGAACTTTTGTGCCCGTAGACCTTTAGTCCCCGCTCTGCCTTATGTGTGTATATATATATGTATATATATATATGTATATATATGTATATATATATGTATATATACTACTACTATTACTAAAATAATTTCATAGTAAAATAAAATTCTGAATATCTACCCCACCGAACCGCCCGGTGCCGGCGTCCTTCGTAACGCATCCCGTATGAACCGTTGCGCCATGCCGGCATACTTGCACAGTTAATATCTTCTATCACATATGATATGAGATATATTTCATCTTCTCGGTAAAGAGATGAGAAGTTGCCAACAACTTATGAACGGGAGGACTGAACTAGGAACAACTTTTATAATTTCTCATTGCCAGTACGCCAAACCCCATACATATCACACTACTGTACATACAGACATATAATCTGGAAATCAAAAAAACTTTTGATTCTTCCTAGGGAAGTCTAACTTAACCTAAAACTTAAGTACTTAACACTTATTATATCATTTGCGGGATCGATTTTTTGTAAACATTAATATCGATTTATGATATCAAGCAATGTGACGGTTTTGATTTAATTTAATTCATTTTTGTTTAAAAAATTCAGGTTGTAAAATGCTTGATAATTTTATTAACTTCCTGAAGGAAAAGTTTGTTTTTATCAAAAAATCCGATTCGCTAATTATATGTTTCCTCGACGATTCAAGCCATTCTGAATCGAAGGAGACCAAATTTGGAAAATGTATGTGTGTGTGTGTGAACAGATTTTTCATCTTAAATCGACATTTCCTCAAAAACAGCTGGACCGATTTCAAAATTAGAAAAAAAGTGTAAGACTTTTCGACCACGTTTTAGCTCCCAATCTTGAATCGATTTTAAAAAATCAAAAACTGTTCGAAAGATATTGCTTTGAATCAAACTGATTAGTTTTTGGTAAAGATCGAACGAGCCGTTTTCTTGTAATTAACTGTTGAAAATTTTTTTTTGCCAATTTTTATGAAACTTTTTTTGGCGATATATATTATGGTCTTATAGAACATACTGAAATATGACGTAAAAAGTAAAAACCTAAAAATTACATGTTTTTGCTTGTGCATGTTACAAGCAATGAGTTCAAATGTTTGTTATATGCGCAAGCTTCAATGTGCGAATAAAAACATTTAATCGTTTCATGTTAATTTTAGATTTTTATTGTATTATTCAAAAATTTTTAATAATAAATTTTTCAAGTATTTCTCCATTAAACAAACCTGATTAAATGCGCCAACTTTTAATAAAACTTTCCAAAACACTTTAGAACAGTTTTTATTTAACCTGAAGCCATTGTGTTATTATTTTCTACTGTAATCCTTGAAATGTTATTCAAAATTACGGTTCCAAATTTCAAATGAACAAAATTAATAAAAATTAACCACAATAACCGAAAATTGATCATAATTTCAGCTCTAGGTTGCACTTAAAGGCTCATGATTTCCAAATAATGTGATATCTTTTTAACTTCCCGTAGGATAAGTTATTGTAATCGTCGAAAAATCGAAATTGAAAATATTTGCATATCTTCATGTTTTAAAGGTTTCTGAACATTTTGGCACACATTAGAAAAAATGCATGTGTGTGTGGTTATGTATGTATGGATACAATTTTTCGCCCATGTTTTCGGGTGCATGATTCAACCAATTTGAATGGTTCAAAAGCATTTGATTTCTATTGATAGGGAGATGTGCTGACTAGTTTTTGGCAATAGTCGGTTCAGCTGTTTTGAAGTTTTGGAGCAAAGAGTGCAGAAAATAGAAATTGAGTTATTGAGAGAAAGGAGCATCCGAATTGCCTGATCCAGAAAACATTCAATTCGTAATGATGTGGAGAAATGGTGATTGGTTTTTGGCAAAGACCGGTCCAGTCATTTCCGAGATACGGATTTTAACGTGCAAAAAACGCCAGTTTTTTTAGAGAAATAATCATGCGATTTCAATTATTTAAAAAACTTTCTGCTTGTGTTGACGAAACGATTGTTTTTGGGCAAAGAAAAAAAATTCTTTTTTTTTGATTTCCAAAAAAAATATTTTTTTAAATATCTAAAATTATTCGGATTAACAAAATTTTAATTTGGTACGGGAAGTTGCAGCAATTTGCTTCAAGGCACGATGCCATTCACCACTAGTTTCTGAGTTTTTCCAGAGAAGTTAACGTCAATACTATCACCCCGTCACGTGACATTAAATTCAATTAATCAATTTCTTGCTCTAATAGAATTTACTCATATATCTCAAAATTAAATACTCTATATACACAATATTAATGTAATAAATATATAAAATATTAATTATTTCTTGTTAATTTAAATTAATTGTAGCAATATTTGTCATAAATTGCCATATAAATCCATGAATCATATTTGGCTACTATTCTCTAATATATAAACGACCACGATAACTAATTCTTAGTTATCATCATATCTTTCCTCTTCAGCAGCAAAAATTATAAATAGCAAAAGTTCATATTAATAACTGAGCGCAAACTATAATCAGAAACTCCGTAAAAATGAGCTACTTGCATAATACGATCTCAGATAACATGCTATTTTCCCCTTTTATATATAAACGAATATAAACCTCTACCCCAGTAAGATATTTAGTATTCCTTGGCCATAAGAGTGACGAATAACCCAATCTACCTTATCTTGAGGCAAAAAAACTCCACAAAATCCTAGAAATATATGCGAGCTCATAAATCACTCGAATCAGACCCAATGATATTTTAAATCACGTAATAGTCGTTCAAATAATCTCACGGATTATATTCAAATATTATTTTTATTATCCACTGAGACTCTTATTTGCAACAGATTAAATAGTTGGAAATCGTCTCATGAAGGAAATATGTAGAAATTGAAATAAAACTAATATTATGTGCTTTTATTTTGTATCTATTGCAAAGTTCATATGCCTGAAGAAAGGTTATCGAAATATTTCTATTTTAGAGATATGCTAAACAAAACATTTCCATTTTTCTTTGTTTTATTAACTTCCTGAAGGAGAAGTTTATGTTTCTGCCAGAAAATTTAATTTATTAATTGGGTCCAAAATTGTAAATATCATGATAAATGTGCGTAGGTATGTGCATTTGAGTCAAATTTGATTTTTGTCTACGATTTCTTTAAAATTTAAAAGACATTCGATGAATCTCGATAAGGACTAGCATTAATTAGTTTTGCACGATAATCAACCGAGCCATTTTTTTATAATTAGCAGTCAAGTCCAATTTTTTTCGTTTAAGTTTTACCCAAAAATTTGGAAAATTTAAATACTACTCCAGAAATTTAGTAGTTTTTCTCGGAAAGTACTCAAAGAGTTTTGAAAATTGGTACTTTTGTAGATTTCGATGTGCTTTTTACGAATTTCAACTCTGCCACCTCGAATTTTTGGCGGTTGCGCCGCCTTATTCGAAAAATGGTATCAAAAAACAGTTTTTCAACAATACTTCTTTTCCGGCTTAATTTATGACGAAATTATTTATATACGAATTAAACTATAGATAATAACCTATATTTCATTTAATATCCATTTTTTGTAAAATCAATAGTTTTAGCGTACGATCGCCTCTAATTTGTTGCAGCTCGTGCTTGAACACATTTTCTCTAATTAATAAATGCTTTCAATGTTAAATTAAGTGAAAAAGTTCTAAAAACATAATAATTCAAATACTTCATTTTTTTGCTGATAGTTGAACATTTCAATGGCAAAATAGCTGTATACAAAATTATCACTTACACCTGTTTTCTTTCTCTACGAAACTGTTATAATTTTCTTCACTAAATGAACTTTTAAATGGTTACAACTTTCTGGTCTGTTACAAATTTATAATAGACAAATGTAAATGAAATAAATAATTTGCAACGGTGATATTTGGATGAAATTTGGTTGATATTTGTTTTCAAATGATGTTTAATATTTTTATTTAAAATGTATTCTTTATATATTATAACTATAATTACTAGATGTCTACATCATTTAATGACATGAACATAGTTCAAAATATTAATTTTTCACTAGAAAGTTTTCTTTCCCTCAAATTGAACCGTTACCCCCGGTGTGCACGCATAACGTTTTCGTGTCATTACGAAGTTTTATAATCAAAAAAAATAATTTGATTCCCAATAAAAAAGTTTGACAATTATTTCCCGTGCATAATCAGATGAAAATCATTAAATCCACGAATTCAATTACGGACTTATTTATACAGAGGGTACACGTATCGTATACAGCCTAATTATGTTTGTACATGTCATACAATAGACAGAATTAAGGCGACCTTATCTAATAATTTGGAATAATTTCTGTATTAAATATAATTATATAATTTGGATACATACACAAGATCTGTATGCTCGCATAATGAACACGCATGCGATCATTAGCCACATGCAATAATGGAATGAAATCGATATGGAAATCGTTTGATGACATATTATTTGTTTATTTTGATTAATTTATTATTAATAATATTTTTATTTATGGTAAATGATATGATTTCTACAACATTATTTCAAGTAGTAATCAAGAGTTAGACATGTTCTTTATGCGCAGCGTCAAATTGCATACCTTGCTCTTTTGGCATAATTACTTGTTTCGAATGAAAACAAAAATTAATCATTATCAAGGGAGATAGGGTATGATGACGGTAGTGACAGTCATCATAACAACTGAACTATAGTGATTTTGAGATAGGGTCCAAGGAAAATAGATGAAGTATGTTTGTTCGAACAAGTTTCCAATATTGCATTGAGTCAGCGCCCTACATTAGCATAATCTTGCATTGCTTTTAGAATCAAAAGTAAGTTTTTTTGTTCGATTTTTTCTAATAATAATTGTTATTTGTATATAGATGTTTGTTTGTATACAGATAGACCATGTTTGTTATTTTGCTGTAAGTTGAACATTAGTAGTTAATTAACAGCAATTAGTTTTTCCGTAGATAATTTAGTTCAGTCATAACGATGATTTGCCTACAATATATGCGTATCGTTAAAAGTAAAGTCTCCTAAACAACATGTATAAATCATAACCAATAAATATATCTTCTTTCATTATAACTTAGTAACAAATCAGTGATTGTAATAAGAACTGCAACCAATACATAGAAATATAAAACAAATCAGTGTTTAATACAGTCCACAGCTACAAGGGTTAAATTATAACCCAACGATATGAGTTAATCGAAGGAGCGTTTTAATAAATATTATAACTACGTAACGTACAATATTTTAATACCTTTCTAAAAGGATAAGCATTTTAATATATCTTGTTCCTTTATTATTTTTTCTTAAACCCGATTCAAACAAATCGCAGGTGAACAACTGATTGAACAAAAATATAATGGGATGTCGCTTAAATCCACAAAACAGACCAATCAGAAAAATAATTTGAAAATATAGAAAACTCTGTAAATGAGTAATATCTCAAACTTCATCTAAACAACAAGTAATACTAACTCAACTCTATAAATTTTAACAACGTATTATTTCATCTAAATATACAATAATTAAAACTATCTATCATTCTTTTAATCGGTCTGATATAGCCATTATTTAATTGTATCTGGTTCTTCGACAATATAAACAAAGTGTACTAATTTAATAGAGATCGGCAGCATCTCGGTGGATCAAGAGCTTTTATTTATCTATCATCTTTTTAATATATCTAGTGATTGTCATATCACTCTTGATCACTCAAAAATACTGCTTATTTCTTTAGAGATTAATTCATATAAATCCCATCTGTTGCACACAAATTTAATACATACCCCTGAGATTCTCTTGCGTTCTTAATGCAAATCATTTGTACAAAGTAATTTAAATCATGAAATGTTCTCCTGAGTAAATTCTTGTTGCGGGTCGTATAGATTTAATATTCATATTAAATATAATAAAGAGAACACGATCATTAGTCACATAAACATGATTTAGATATATGAGAGGCAATCATACAAATTTCACAGACAATGAAAAAGTAAGCTCATTAATTCGTGTACTTTTGCCCGGATCGCCGTTGTTGTAGTGCGCGCTTTGAAGAATCAAATGATTAGCCGTATGTAATGATGATACTGGATAATGGCAGAAATCGCTATTATAATAATATAGCTAATGATAATATTAATTTGTATTAACGAGCATGCGTGTACGCAAAGATTCGCTTGGAATCACCGCCTAACTGTTCGTAACTATATTACAGAAAATTATGTTGTGGCTAATGTATGCAAAGCACACGAATTTGTTTACAGACTGCACATATACTTGTATTTACATACCTATATATACTCATCTATATATGCAATTACTGAAATGAAACAAACGCCATGCAAATATTCAGGAATCAGGACATATTAAAAATGATCAAACCATTCTATGTATAAACTTTGAGCTGGACATAACTTAGTCAAAGAACGTGGTCTAGCAGGCACTTGTTTTGGGTTCAAAACACACCTTAACCAGCCTGATATTAAGCAGTAGTGATATCAGATTTCTACTTGAGATTACAGATCTCACATTGCCATTAGAAATAGGTTTATCAGACAGAGTAAGGTCAATAGAGTGGATCGATTTGTATGAGTTAAAAAAAAGTCCCTTAGGCACATCTGATTTTCAAATACTATGGATCAAAATAAGATACTTTGTTGAAGATACCATACCATCTAAAGGTTAAAATTTGAAAAATTCCATTTTGACCAGTTTGGAGTACCCCAATCGCGTCCAAATGTATGACCCACCCCCACTAACTTAGGAAGACCGATCTACCCATGCTTCATTTCCTGGGATCCCACCAGGAGGTTTTTCTAACCATAGGATTGACTTCTAGAAACACTAGATTGAGGAGGACAAAGAACAAATGGCCGTAACTGCTGCTAATATATATATGCAAAAATGTATGCAACTCTATTAAATTTGAATTCAAACAATGTAATTTTTAAAAAGTATTGTAAATGATGTTTTCATAAATAGTGTTCTGACAAGTGGATAGACGCATTCAAAATAAAAGCGAGGATAATTTATAGAATTTTTATTGTGTACGTGTCTTTTGAAATCGTGACAGAAATATATTTCACTATTATGTTTATCTTGTTGCATCTTTATGAAAAATCCAATATAATTTTATTATTTTCTACAAATTAATTTAGTTACCACCACAACTTAAGTGAAGCTTACTTCTTTAAAATTTAATTTAAGTTAATATTTAGATAATTTATGAATTTTTTGTAAAAATTTTTTTGGATATAAATTAACAAATGTCTGAAAAATGTAATACTTTTTCTGTATTCCAAAACAAAGTGATCTATCTGTGTACAAGTAATAGTTATTATTAAAATAAATCAAGAAAACTTTTTTGACTCTTTAAAGTAATGCTATAAACCAATAATGCAAACTTGTTCGAACAAACATACTTCATCTTTCTCCCTTTGGGCCCATTCTCAAATCTTTCAGTATAGCTACTATGGCGACTGTCACTACCGTACCTTGGCACAACAGTACCCGGTCTCCCCTACTATATTAATAGATCATTTTCATAATTTTGCAAATAATATTTATAATAAAATAATCAGTTCATTCAATTTCACTTTATGGCTAAGAATATAACACGTTTGAACATGTATTGACTATAACTTTTAATGTACTCAAGACAGCGATATATACGTTCATGTAATTTTTTCCTATGAAAAAAAAATCTTAATTTCAATACATTTTTTATTTTTTATTGTATCAAGAACTGAACTAATTAGTTTAGAAATTTATATTATAAACTTTGAATATACTACTAATTACCTATTGTAAATAATTATGTTAAGTATCTTACAATTTGCAACTTTTTTCATTGCATTTAAATTTTTATTTTTTATTCGCCACACTTTGAAACTGAATTTCTATCAATTGTTGTCTATTTGAATAAAAATATGTGATTAGCAAAAAATAGTTAGTTAATTTGATTATAATTAGTATCAGTACCGAGAACAACATTTGATGTATCAAAATAAATGTATCTTAAAATATCTTTTCTTTCTCAAAAGTATTCGAATGAGATCACAAAATGTTAACATCAATGCCAGTCAATAATTTTATGATAATTTGCAAGGAGTAAGGTGTGTTAGTATCAAAAAGTTTTGATTAAAATAATAATACTTTAATTTTCCATAATTTATTATAAAGAATTTGCAATTATAAATGTTACCATAAATAATTTCACTACGTGAGAGAATAAAATTTCCTTATTAGAAGATAGGCATTTTTAAGCGTAATATGAAGCAAACTGGATGAAAATATTTTATCACGTCATACAAAAATATTTTCATTAAAGTTTTTCATTAAAAGTTTTCATTAAAACCCCTCGTTACCGCCACAAGAACTGGCAGCACTTGTGGCTCATAAGAATCTCGTAAGGGGAAGATGGTGCATATCATCCCACATAGAATATCGCGCCCATCGGACAGGGCCGAATGGAGGGGGAAAATATATAGAAATAATTAGGATTCAGGTATAAAAATTCTAGCGACATAAATCAATACACACACATATAAAATCATTATTAAATCTTCGATATTTTTCGGTAATTTCAATTTTAATCCGTTATACAAGGGAAAGGAAAAGTATCAATAGTAGTTCTTGAGATTATTTATTACTGTGAAATATTTGTACAAGTAATTTTAAAGATTTTTTGGTTCGACCCTGTCCATCCCCCGACATAGCGGCCTATACAGAACGCTTGGTTTCCGTTTCTCTAAGAAATAAGAATTAAGCGCGACGGGGTGGTGTTTACACCCGAGAAGAATTTCTACATATACATGTGCTTCAAATGTATCGTATTTATATTCTCGCTTCCCGAAGGATGAAATTAGTGATTAAGAGTTGGTAGACTGACAATACTCAAATGCATTTCACCTAAAAGCCATGCGTTTTTGTATTAGTAAATTCTTTTTGAGTAAATTCTTAATATGTCGTATTATGATGTTTGATGTGGGGTTAGATATCAAATGAATATCAAGGTTAATTTATAATGTTTTTATAAAGAAATATTGAACATTGCTAAATTACTAATATTAGTGTAAATTTATAAAAATTGATGTTATTATCATGGTATTTCACGTCAAACAAACCTATCAAATGTGTATTATCAAGTTATCAAATCCTCTTACAGCACCAAGTGATTCAAGCACCATTTGCACATGTAGATTTCAACGTGATTACATCGAAGTGTATATTTCTTCTATATTATTTTATTATAATTGAAAAAAATGTAATATTCATTAAATTCATAATATTTGAAGATTGTTTATATATACCAGCTGACCCGAGAACGTTATCCTTTACGCACGTCCACAATTCAAAAATTTCAATAGAATATTGTGTTTGTTGAATGAAATAATAATATGGGAAAATATAATAACTAATTTTTTGCGACAAAAAGTCTCATATTACATTTTTCTTATACAAAATTTGTAATTTTGTAATGTAATTAAATTTTGTTAGAATAAATTATATTTTCCAATACTTTTTTATTTATTGGTTTACTGGTTTGTATTAATAATTATTTTTTACTTACATGGTGTAAATTGTAAGTAAATTGATAATTCTTAAACTGAAATCTCTCAAAACAAATATCTCATATTATTCATTTTTTTAATATTTTATTCATTGCATACCTTAGTAGAAAAATCAGATATTTGTTATTTATGTGATTTTCTATCGTAAAAAATATTTTTTATAATTAAACCACTTATTATGAACCTATAACATTTCAAGGGATTTATTTTGTGTATAAACCTTATTTTTATGTGTAAGTTTCATCAAAATCCGAGAAGAGTAAATCTGAGGTTCCCCTCGTTAGTAATAATTAATATTGTTTATAAATTAAAATAAAAGATTGTTTATAAAACTATTGAAATCTTTTTATTTTCAATTTTTAGACTGACAGATATATTTTACTATTATTCAAAGTAATTTCAAAGCAATTAGATATGTGTTGCAAGAATAAAAAAACATCACCTTTAAAAAGAACAAGTAAAACGCTCATACAATTGTTCCCGAAATTTTTACGAAATATAGTTTTTAAGTTCTGTGTTTCTATAGTTTTCTTCTTATTTTTTTTATATTTTTCTATTTTTTTTTATTTTTTTTTTATTATTAACTTCCCGTAGGGAATAAAAACAAATTTTGTTTTCATTTTGACGGGTTCCGTACCAATGTTTATCCGTTATACCGCGACGGGACGCCTAAGCGCTTCGATATTCATTTCTACGCAGCTAACGTTTTGCGAATGGCTTGAAAAAAAAGTTCAAAATTTATAAAATATTGCAAAGTACAAAAAAATAAAACTCTCAAAAAAGGTCTTTTTTTCAAAAATTTTCAAAATCAAAATCAAATCAAAAACCTAAATAAAAAAAAATTTAATCTATTTTAAAAGTTTTATATTTTGGTACGGGAAGTTTCAACAATTAGCCTTCAGGCACGATGCCTTGCACCACTAGTTTGGTTATGAGATAAATTAACAAATTTAGTAAAACCCCGTTAAAGAAGTTTTTAACGATCTTGTTCAATACAATTTAGGACATAATACGCACTTTACGTCGATCCCTACAGTTTCAAATATAGTGATGTTCAAACGCTTTTGGTCTGGTTCCTGAAAAGTTGTCTTAACAGGATATTACTGCATATTGAAATTGAGACAAAATATATCTACAATATAAAAATGGATCGCAAAATGTGTTGGTAAGCGCATAACTCAACAACGCCTGGACCAATTTGGCCAATTCTTTTTTTAAAATGATCGTTGAAGTCCAAGCCAAGGATGGTTCTTACGGCGAGAAAAAATCGAATAATTGCTGGGGAAACCCCAAAAACAGCCCTTTTCTTTTTCACATACAAATGTTAGTATTTTCATATTTTTGCCATTGGATACGGAATATTTACTCAAGTCAAAGGAGCGTTTTGGGTCTGAATTTTTTTACTGTGCTGCAATTCGTATGAAATTTTAAAATTAGGTTTATCTTACTCTCAAGTTCTTCAAGATCCATATGGGTGGATGTATATACATTTCGGTATAGACTGTAGTGTAAACAAACATAATAATTTTAACTAATTGGTAAATATCTGTATAGGTTAATTTAAAAAAATTGGACCTTTTGAATTATAAACATAAGTACAGGACAACGTCCGTCGGGTCATCTAGTAAATAATAAAGAACATAAAATATATAAATATATAAAAAAGTGTCACAAAATTTTTCAAACCGTAGTCTTTAGAAATTTTAAAACAGATAATTTTCTCCGAATTCTCTTGCAATCTTTAACCAAACCGATTTTTTGAAGATATATCTAATATATCCGCATATTGATTTAGACAAATTTCAATTTTGATATTGCTATATAATAATTATATTAGATAATTCAAACCATTCATTTGATATATCATTTTACTAATGTGCATTATGTTGCAAAACAGATCAAGTCAGTCAGTCGATCATGCATGCACAACATAACGACAAAAAGAGAGTCCTTCAAGCGAAACCATTGAATGAATAAATTAATTGTATCCGTAAAATACATCTCATTCATTTTCAAAGTATCTGAAGCTATCATTTCCGTGAAAGTGACCAGCTTTTGGTCTATCGCACTTGCACACGTCTGAGTTTCGGCCGGTGGAGCGGGCGATCATATGTGGGCATACCGCTCGCGATGCGGTAAAACGGTGGTTGTTTTGCGGGTAAGAGGCCAAGGGAGGTTTTTCCTTAATTAGGCCGTCGCGCATGTGTGCGGGATCGATTTTGTAATGAACATGTGAAAAAGAAAGTCGTCTATTTACCTATATCAGTCCACGAGAGCGAATGAGACGCTGGTTATTAGTCTGCCGGAGAAAAGACTAGAGTTGTTGGTACACACGACAGACATACACAACATGCAAGATGTGTGCAAGCAGACGGGTCTTAAAGTGAACAAGAAAATAATTAAAGCTCTATGCATGAAGCTCTCTCTGCGGAGAAGTGTTTAATCTTTGCGACACAAAACATATTTCACATTTCATTTTGCAGAAGCACTTTGTTCGGAGAACAACAATACGTTGGGTAAAGGAAGCAGATGCTGTACATGCAAAATATTTGATAAAACAAGACTAATATTTTAATAAAATTATCCACATAATAAAATTTTAGTATTTCTATTTATTTATAGTCAATGCAATCAATGATCAATTATCACAATTGAAGCCAATTCATTATGTAATAACTTTGAATACTAGGTACTTTCATTTCAGATTCATTAGATTTTTTTTCATGAGCAATTTTGTGGATCATAGTGCACAAATTCAACCATACAAATAAACCACATAAACTGTGAAGTCAAAGAAATTTATCTTTGAATAATTATCATATTCATCTAATTTACCTAAGCAATAGTGCATTTAGTCCTATAGACAAAGTAAATATTCAAAATTTATTTAATAATTTTACGTATTATAAGTTAAATTAGCTTAGATAAATTATAGCCATCATTACAAAAAGTTAGCATATATTTCATTGTATTTTTTAAAGGTCCAATTTGATTTTAAGCAATTATATTGTAAATTCCAAACGAATCATATCACAACAAGTAACACAATCAAACAACTATCTGACTATCTTCAATAAAACTCACAGCTAATTTGAATGTGAATGTTTTTAATGTTTTTAATGTTTTTCAAAAATTTGTCACATGGTCCTTTTTACCCCATAGGTATGGTAAAATAGAACAGTCAGGAGGCAAACAAGTCCAATATCTCATTTTTAAAGTTAAAGAGATTTAACGAAATTATAGCTACTAGCAAAATATAAATTTTACGGATTTTTAAAGAGATAATACTGTAAATAACCTTGATCTGGGATTTCATCAGAAATATTTATCTGTAAAGTTGGAATAACTATGTATTCAATTTATCTCCTGTAAAATTAATTCAATTTACTGTTTATATACTAGTTTTTATTGTTTACACCTTTGCTAGGATGTTTGTTCAGTTAGTCCTTAAGGATTTTTGAAATAATTGCATTTATTGATGATTCTCATAATTTTCTTAAAATTTTAATGGTTCGGTTAACATTGATGTTCACATCATCGAAAAAGAATTATAAGTATAATCTCATTTGCTATTTGATTTAACACAGTACATTTTCTTAAATAGTATAATTATGACATCATGCTTTAGTTTTAAATCTGTTATTTTGAAGTTATTTGAAATATAAAATTTACGAACGACTTGCACAAAAAATACGCACATTGTTATTGAAATGTTATTTTTAAGTCGACTGATTAGGCCTACATTTGTAAAGAGAATGGTACACGAAAATTCAATAATTTAATATGAAGCTTGAACAGAGTCCAAATGTGTCAAAGAACAATGCTCAAATAAATAGTTCACGAGTAACTATAAAAATATACAATAAGAAAAATTAAAAAAAAAAATACAAATATCAATAAACAATTAGCGTGTGATTTATAATTACAGAATCCAATTGTATTTAATTATTGCTTATAAATCAAATAGAAACTATAATTATAGTCTCCACACCTCGACGAGCAAACGACTCAATTCTTTCATATTCAAATCAATTTTTTTCGAATGTATTGCAAATTATACTCCTGATTTTATAAAGGCAATAATTCATGTATTCAAAAACCGCACTTGCAAAACTTAATTGTTCAACATTATTAATAATGCCGGCTAAACAACATAATCAATCAAATTATTAATTTATGTATTTACACCATTAGTATATGGAATTGTTTTATTAACTATTAACATTAAATATGCAAATTACACATTAGATGATATGTTCATTGAATAAATATATTCATATATAATCTAATAAAAAAGTAACCAATGGTGATATAGAAATACCAGTCATTAATCACAAAACCAGGTCAAGTGGCTCACTCGGCAACAGTAGAGCAAAGAATTAGACATTAAACAATGATATTTACTCTCAAAATTCGACATGATCTTAACTAGAAAATCAGATTTGGAATGGGTCCAAGTGGATAGACATGATAATGTCTAATAAAAGTATGCCAAATACAACAACTCATAGAAATATTCGCCAAGAAACCAATTTTCATTAATTATCCGGTATTGCAGCACTTTTCGTAGTTTTTATATCATTCGGTCTTAATTAAACCAGCTCCATGTGGAAGCATAACTATTCTGGATTGTGTGTATAGAAATAAAACTCGTGGTCGAACTATTTACTACACTTGGATATACACAAAGGATGTATATATATATATATATATATATATATATATATATATATATATTATATTATGGTTTGTGTAGCAAATTGCTTATAAAACCATAACCTTATTATATGCATTATAACTCATATCCTCACTCATTTCATCAGGCATTTTTACAATATCTTCAATAATAACGACACGTTGATTTACGTCGTCGGTTTATCACATTTATTGATAAGCCTATTTGTTATTTAATAATTGTTATTGTTTTAAACAAGTATTTCTTGAACTTACTACGCTCGAAATTCGCTTGGTTATTTTGAATCGAAAGTGAAGTATCATTTCAATTTCAATAAAATTCCAAAATAAGAATATTTTCAGGAAAAAAAGGAATTTATCAAGTTTTTTGTTATTTGTCGGATACTGGTCTAAACTAAGTCCTAAATCTTCATTTAATCAGTTAAGGTTTCAACTATTTTGGCACTTTTTTATTTTTGTAACTTCGGCTTGATATTAAAAAATAACACTATAAATTATATTTATTATCCAACTTATTGTGAAAATTCATTAAATTTTATGCTCGCATATCATATGTCTGTTTACAGACCCGAAAATTAAATTAAAAACTATAATTTAAATAAAAACTATGAAACCGCAAATATTAATGAAAAGTTTAATTGAATATTTGGAACATTTTATGAGAATAAACTTTATAAGTGTTATTAGCATTTTCAAATTACTTACATACAACTTTAAAAAAAACTGTCTTTGAAAAATCTGATAACATTTGTTATAAATAGCAAGAATTATTTTTTTGTGTCCAATAACTTTCACAAAAAAACTAGTGAGCTTTTAAAGGATTCTAATATATATACATTCGATCTTTTTTTGAAAAAAATATTTATTTTTATTTTTGTATTTTGCAATTTTTCAGTTTTATTAACTGTCAAACAATGATCAAAAGAGAAATATAATTATTATATTTAACTAGAAAAATTAAATATTATCACCATAGAAGTGTTTAGTTATTAGTGTGTGAAGAAAATATTAGTTTAATTCTTCAAATTAAACGTATAGTTCTATTGTATAAACATGACTGTTATATATATTCTTATTTTATAAAAAGTAACTTAATCAATCGGATTTCAAATGAAGAACATTGCCTAATATTTCTAAGTAAGTAGTAAACGTTAAAAATATTTATTATAGTATTTGAAGTATATAAGTGATGTTTAGAATTTTATTTAAATTATAATTAAAATCCGAATTATTTTTTGATATTCAAAATAAATTTATTTTGAAATTAAGAAAAAAATAGATTAATAAAATTTTCTTTCCCCAAAAGCAATTGTTTTGCCAACACAAGCATAAAGTTTTTTAAATCATTCAAATCGAATGTTCTCTCAAAAACTGCAATTTCTTGCGCATTTTGCTTCGTATCTCCGTAACAACTGGACCTGCCTTTGCTCAAATCTAATCACGACTTCTCCCCATCATTACGAATCGAATGCAGTTTTGGATCGTTGAAACCGGTTGATCCGTACTCTTAAAAACTATCATTTTTAGCACTTTTTGCTTCATATCTCCGATGCACTGCGCCTGTCTTCGTCATACACTAATCAACACGTCTCCTTATCAATAGGAATCGAATGATAAAAAATTGTCTCCACACACACAACATATTCACACACACACGTCCATTCTTTATAAGGTATGCCAAAATGTTCAGAAACCTATGAAACGTGAAATATTAAAAAAAATCATTTTTGGCCCGTTACTATAATTTACCCTAGGAAAGTAAAAAAAAGCCATTTGGCGGTAAGCAGTGATCATTCAACATAAGCTCGTCAAATTATCAGCTATTTTCTAGAAATTTTAATAATAAGCACTGTTTGCATTTGTGTGGGTTTCGTACCAAGAATCTTAATGTTTAACCATTATTTCGTCTCAAAAATAGCCAAGCAGCACGATTGCTTAAAAAATATCAAAATTAAAAGAAAATCTAAATATAAATAAATTAAAAAAAGTCAATTTTTTTTCAAAATATTTAAAATTTTCAGCTTTATTGTACTCAAAGTTTTCAAAAAATTTTAAAACTTAAAAATTTTAGATTATGCTCTGGGAAGTTATTATGAGTTTTGTTTATTTTTTAAATTTTATTAAAGAAAATTAAACATGGCATATTTTTTTCTTTATAATCACTGGTTGGAAATATGTGTGTGTATATATATTGTATTATACATATATATGCTCAAAGTCGTTGGGTATCTATAGTTACTAGAATCCACGTGTGAGTTCTAATATGTGGAAGAGAGTTTTAATATAAGAACCGGAATTAAGAACCTGGGCTTAGTCGGTGTTAGTGGATCACTTTGCTTAAAATATATTAAAGTCAACCTCAAAGCCATGCCACAAAGGAGATTGTAAACATTTTTATTATCGGATATTTTTAAATACTTCGAGATTGCAAATTGTAGTGCAAGTCCGAAATAACATCAGCGGGAACAAAAATACATGAATCAAACAACATACTCAGATGTCAATATACATCAATGTTTACGAGTATTTTAGAACCGAAAGCCATTGCGAGATTTGCGGTCAGTTATATATGAGTTTTGAAAGGCGCTATTAAAAATTACGGCGCGAGCTGAGTAACAAAAATGCGAAATGTTTAATTATTTGTATGGGCCTTTCGAGTTTTTTTCATTCGTTTTTTTGTTAATTATGCACCGTTAAAGTATGCGGACGGACGGATTTATACACGCATGTCATTAGCGACAGTACCACTCCTTCGCTTTAAAAATACCTTCGAATTAATAACGTGATTCTTTAAAACAACTAGTGTTGTCTGTCTTTTAGATTTTAATTATGCATTGAGAAAATAATTACATTTTTATGCATTTATTGATTAAGGACCGTGGAATTTACCAATGTTATGTAGTAGTTTTCATATAAATGGTACTAAAAATTGTCAAAATCCTATGTGATTGCTGTGTAGATATTTTAGATATAAAACCTAACCTAGACAACGCACAAATGTCGAAAAATCTATGTCATCATAACTGCATCTTTGAGATATGGCTTGATAGCATATGAGTGAAAATGCAATTTATGTGTAAAACGCTTGATCGCACAGCAAACTCATGACATTTTAACAGTATTTAGTAGCATTTTGTATGAAAACTGGAACGTAATAGTCTTTACACTCACAATTAGTAACTTTCCATTTAATCATTATACTTACCAATTTAAGTCTAGGTTTCAGAAATGTTATCCATAAATATTTTATGTATAAATGCTAATTAAAATTTTATTTTACTTTTTCGTTGGCGATATAATCTCATTCTTTGAACAGCTGTAATATCTGTCTAAAGAATATTTTGCATTTTAATAACTTCAAAGATTTATAGAAACTACGAATAATATAGAAATAATTTCTAATCAATAAACTTACTGATCATTAATCTTATTATTCAATATTTGCAAGAAACAGGGTAAAATATTCTTCTGATTCAGGCTTTTTTCATTAAATCAACAATGTAACTTTAAAAATCTTTATGCCGATTTCCTTGTTGATATCGATACGCATACAACGTTGATGCCGGTACGCATAAAACGACAGATCTCTATTTACATACACGACAACTAATCACAATCAACCCGTAGAGAAATGATTTCATCGAAAGCGAATGACGTACAGTTCTATCGTAACGCATTTCCGTTGCATTTGTACGGATTTACACCCTAGTCGCGCCTAAAAAAGTTTCACTTCAAAATTTAAGCTTTTTCATCAACTTTGACAATTCTGAATCGAAATTCAGTAAAAAACATGCTCAAAAAGACGAAAATTGACCTGTTATCGTTCAGGTTTAAAATGTTTAATGAAATTGCAAGCAAGTATTATTCAAACTCGAATTTTAAAAAAAAATAACAAATGCATCAAAGTATTGGGCCTAACATAAGTGTTAGAGTTGGATAATCCTTTGTGATTTTTTTTAATGTAATATTGAGCTTTTTCATAAGCCCAAAAAAGCTCAATCGAAATTCAGTCAAAACCGTTAACTGGAAAAATCGAGATAAAAAATGATTAAACTAGTATATTAGTGCGTGCTGTCTGTAAGATTTTAATTATGGTTAAGAGACTACTTGCATTTTTAACCATTTATTTATTTAATAGTGGCGTATTTACCGTATACTTACAACTAGTAACTTTCCATTTATTAGATCTACCAAATCAAGTTTTGGATTCAGAAATGTTATCCACAAATATTTCAAGTAGTGAAGTATTTATAAATACTAACCACAAGTATAATTTTTATGCGTGTATCAGCATTGTTATAATTATATCTATTCCAATAGCCTAGAGCACAGATGGTTTAATTAATGTGCTGTAAATAATATATAATATATATTTTTTTTTGCATACTTTTATTGTCAATTAAAATTAAATACATTTTTTAAGACAATGTGATGTTGGTGTTAATGCATATAAGAGATTATCTCCTTTGAGATATCTCTCTTCTATATTTTCATTTTTGACATTTATTTAAGGTCATATGGCCATTTTTTTTTCAATCTGCGTGTCGGATAATATATAATATATGAAAAACTTTTTTATTATTTATTACAGAGTGGAAAAATTTGTAAAAAAGAATGTTTCCGACAAATTAATAAAAAAAAAAGATTAATATGTACGACAGGGCGGGGCACAAAGGTCCAGTTTGACATGAACCAAAATGAACCCATATCTTAATCATTTTAATTGTATTCTGCGAATTGCAATATTTGATTCAAAATTTTCTCTATTTTTAATAGAGAGAAAATAAATTCAATCTTTAGAGATTCAAACATACAGCCAACTGATTTAAAATCATAATTTGCAATCCTTTTCATTTCTCCTTTCTTATTATTGAACTTATTGTGACGAATTGTAATAAAATTATGTAATAATCATAGTCATGTCTAGTCATAGGGATGAAAAGTATATCTAATAATTATTAAAATAAAAAAGTCTGTCAATATGTCTTCTACAGAAATCTTTTGAATCAAGTAGTCGACATCACGTTGTGCGGTATGGGACGAGATTTCGACAATTTCGATTAACTCTTTCCAACACTATTATTAACCGAAAGGTATGGTGTAAAGATTTTTGAGTCGGGCAATTATTAAAATATATGACAAAATTAATTTTACCACTTTGTAATGTATTACAAATAATGTTGAGGTTTAATTTTCACTAATACATTGAATATATAATAATAAAATAACTGCTATTCATATATATATATGAAAATTATATAATGAGATTATTCATTATAATAAGATTAGACATGTATCAATTATTTGGCCTAAATTAGACATTATATAAATTTTAACTATAATTTTAAAGATATTGCATTGATAATTTTAGAAAACTAACCTATTTTGCACCCAAGTTTGTCCATCAAAATGTAAAAATTTCCTAACTACATATCAATTTTACATAATGCAAATGATAGCTATTATACCGAAACTTTAAATAATTATTATTGCTCTGTACCAAATATATCTATTTTTTTAAATAATTTCAGGTATTGAGGAATTTGGGAAATTGAAAATTTTTCGAAAATATATGTTTTAACTGTTCTTTCTTAACTTTTATATTACGCATAGATTAGATCATATTCAATGTTTTAAACTACCGTATTAAACCCACAAAGTTTTTTGCTTTTCCAAGATTTTTTATATGACATAAAATTATCATACCAAAACCACAAATATTTCTACCTTTTCGACATATGAGTTTAGAATTTAGTACGAAAGTAAAATCATTTCTAATTTTAAATATTGATTAGTCATTCGTATATGTTCTATTGTACTACGACTAAAATGAAATCCATATATTTACTTGGGCCATTTAGAAATCGCATACGCGCTAATTGAATTAACAAAATTCCATATATATTATTGACTTATGAAGTTCTATTGTTTTTTACTGTGAGATATGATATTGTAAAATTTACATCTACTACTGAAATATTCTATGAACTGTGTTTGCTATCGTACATTTTAACCTAGTGTTTTCCTCGGGCAACCCAGCGGTCAACTACTCTTTTATTTATTCATCGAATATATATAGATTGTTATATACAATTGTGTCGGCGTCGAAATGCCCAAAAATTTTATATGATATAATATTTGAGATCTATAACCTCAAATAGAAATGCCCAAAAATTTCACATGATATAATATTTGAGATCTATAACCTCAAATAGAAAGTTGATATCATACTGCTTGATATCGAGTTAGTACATAAATTACTCTCTGATATAACAGCATTTTTATATTTTCCATACTGCGACTTTGTATTACCATACAACCTTAAACTTATATGAAATTCTGAAAGTATAATTGAATTAAATACGTATTCATATGACATATGATAAGACTGATTGGAAGCAATGTTAATTTATTGCATACTACAGAAAATAATGATTAATTACCAATTATCGTCGACGGAGGCCTCTCAACTGATTTTTATATCATGATAAATAATATATAATTTATATTCACGTTGTTGTTGATTTAACAGATCACCTTTCGAAAGTTAATTGTCAATCAAAATGCCCTTGGGCAATTGATCCATAGTAAGCTGGCTAATGAGGAATTTGGGCGAAAAATTTTATATTTGTCATTGAAAAAATCAATTTAAAACATATATTTGTTCTGATGAATTAAAATGAAGTACTTCAATTCAGTAAAACACAAATTTTATTTCATGCTGTATTGAGATAATAGAACTTTTTTGGGGTCACATAACTTCCGATAACAAATTATAGTATCGAAATTATTTTCACTAATGTATATATTTAATTCTTGGATAGCAATTACTTTATATTTTATTTTTTATAAAATTATAATTTTCATAAAAAATTATGAGAGAACTTTTATACAAAATACAAGCTACAATGAATTACATATCTACAGAGTGAATTGTGATTTGGTCGAACATTTTTTAAGAAATGTTTGTTCTAGTTCCTAGTCTCACTAGTATAATTTTGAAATGTGATTAAAATTCATGTGCAAATGAAATTTTTTTCCAGATTGTGTTTTATATACTAACACTAAGTTTGTACAAATTGATCTACATCATTAAGTACTTAAAGATTAAAATAATAAAAACACCTACATATATTTTAAAAGTGTCATATATTTAATAAAGTCAAGTATGGATCAAATATATGTTCATTGATTTTTTGTTCTCAATACTGACAGTACTCGAACTATAAGATTTTTGTGGGGTTCATCAATAATTAATAAATTTACTGTTAATTAATTACACAATAATAATATACTATATTGAGTTTCCTCACTTTTATGGCGAACGAAAAATAAAAACGACTAGAAGAGTTAGGAGCATATATATCTCACTTTTATTTCAAAATAGAAATTTATTGTTGAATAGTGTAATTTCATTTTCAATTTGTATAATATATATATATATATATATATATATATATATAAATCTGTCCGTAAAAGATGACAACACCACCAGCCATCCCACTAATCTCCAGAGATATTTATCATTAATGATTCATTATTGTGAACTGTGCATATAGGTATAATTGCTTATCTGTGTTCTGTATTATTATCTGCTTAATAAATTATTAACTAGTTTGCATACACTTATATTAATCAATTTAACTCTAATTTAATATATACAGCGATATAAGATCTTTATGAATAGAAAGTCAACACATTCGAATAGACCACATGCGTGGCTTTTTTCAGGGTTCTGTAGTAAAATGATACATTATTGTTAATGTCTGAAGGCATGTCTTTATTGATAAAAATATAACACATTTATATATATATATATATATATATATATATATATATATATATATATATGTTTATATTTGAACATTTTGAGAATTATATAGCCATCCGCAGATTCTTGTAGTTAATTTTTAAACGTATTGGCAACAAATTTTATTGCGAGCTATGATTGCTTTAATAAAATTTCTTGAAATAGAGTCAATAATACTCTCACTCTCTGAAAAAAATAGGTTGAATTTATTATTTCACAAAAGATCAGTTTCACAATTATCAACACTAGAAATTGTATTATATCGAGCCTATGATGTTTTTTAAATATTTTTGTTGTTTATTGCATGTTTTTTCGAAGATGGTACACTAGTGGACTTCAAATTTGATGTCAAACTGCTTTTTATTTGTTTTACTTGATCTTTCTATTTTTTTTTAAATATGTTCATCATCCTCTTAAGATTCCTTTACTATTATACTAATAGCCAGAATAAAATAAGCGATTTTACTCATAAGGTTTTGAAAAATCATATCATGAACATATAACAATCTGCATATGAATATTTTATAATGGATCATCGTTTCTAATTATAATGCGATAACGAGTTTCTAATTAGAATTCAATATAAGCTGATAGATTAAGTTGCTTTATCTTGTGGAATGTTAGCTCTATTCTATTCTAACAACATATACTAATTCAAGCCAAAAAATATTTATATATGAAGAGATATATTAATTAATACTAAAAATGGAACTTGAGACTTAAATATCTTCGAAAAAATATGAAGTTTAAAAGACTTTTTAACAGTGTTATTTTTAACTTAAGTGTTTTTCGACTTTTATCCAATTGATGACCATTCTTTCATAATATTAAGTTCATTTAATTCATATAAGACTTTTGTTTTAATATTAACGAGATATACAGGGTGTCCCAGAACTTAACGCCTTAACAGAGTGATAGTATTGACATATTGACTGTGCTAAAAATGGAAAAAAATATCTCACGTTGTTTGAAAATTCTGAGCTTTTAAGTGCAACCTCGACTTGGGTAAAATTATGAAAATTTTTTGGCTATTGTAGTTAATTTTTATTAGTTTGCTCAAGTAAACTATAACACCGTAACCGTGAATAACATTTCTAGGACCTCAGTTAAAAATAATAACACAATTTTCCCAAGTTTGCAAGAATTAAGACATTTTGTTGAACTATAAATTGTAGAGTTTTTAAAATCGGTCGAATTGGGAATTAGGAGGCTCTTCTTGGAAAAAATGTACTGAAGTGTGTTGCCAAGTTTCGTCAACAGTTCAGGATTGTAAAATACTTGATAATTTTATTATTGAAAATTTTTGAGTAAAAAATTAAACTTAAAAATAACACGATAACGGCTAACGTATTTCGCTTACATTTAGTTCGATCTATCGCACATTAAAGCTTGTGATTATAACAAACATTTGCACCGATTTTGACAGTATAACTGGCTATAAATATAATTGCAACTCTTTTTTAACTTTCCGTTATTGTAATCGTCCAAATATCGAAAATGAATGATATCTTTGCGTTTCAGACGTTTTTGAACATTTTGGCATACCTTGGAAAAAATGGTGTGCGTATGCAAATACCAATTTTTTGTCTACGTTTTCAGGTGGCGATCAACCGATTTGAAATATTGAAATTGGCAAAGATAAGCCCAGCCGTTTCAAAGATAAAGAGCTAAAAGTGTAAAAAATGGCAGTTTTTGAGAGAACAAAGTCTCCGATTCGAATGATTCAAAGAGCATTTTGCATGTAAATAAACAATTAGTTAATGAAGACACAAAAATTTCTTCAATTTTCTTTTTTAAATTCCCAATTTTTTTAATTATCAAAAATACTTCGAATTTTAGTTTTAATTTCAGCTGAAATTCCAAAACTCTAATATACTTGAAATAAATAACTACAAGTAAATAATTATAAATGTATATAATTCTTAGAAATATGAGATAAGATCCTTCATTCTAACTCCGCTTGAGCCAGTTTTGTTCATTTGCATTTTATGTAAACATACGTCCTCGTCCAATTTATAAACTCTTACATTCTGAATATAAAATAAAAATAATGATTGTTACAAATTTTGAAATGACCTATTTGAAATGATTTAATATCCCTCTAATATTTCATTATGGTACGGGGTTCCAGCAATTTGCTTTGGCTCGATGCCATGCATCACTAGTTCTAAATTGGTTGGTTCTGGATTCCCTTCTAGCTCGAAATTAACAAATACGCAATAGTCTTGATCTTCTATTATTCCTACTACCTCCCAGTTGCAAATAAGAACAAATGAAGACACAGTCACTTATTAGCATAAAAAACTAGCAAAGTTATTATTTATGTCTACTTCTCGGCGTTCAGAATCCTTTAAACGACACCATAAACCATAATTATTATTTTTCTCTCACACAACGGGTTTAGTCGTTTATTATTGCCAGCACTAGTGATGTTTTGACATCGAAGTGTCAATAATAATGCGTTACTTCACACCTCTAGCCGTATCGGAATTTAACGACCACTAAAATTCATTGATATATACACACGGCGAGGAGTCGTATAGGAGTTTGAATACCGCGGTTATTCGAGAGATTTATTCTCGTTTCGGAGTGTTTACCATCTCGTTATGAAATATAAAAAAATCGTATTACTCGAAAATTGTCTGAGGATGACGGTGTAAAAGAGGTATATAAATATAAAGTGAATTTGGAGGAAGACAATGACGTCGGTGAAGTGAAATGACACGCTCGGTAAAGGAATGCTTTGGGTTATGGAGATTTTGGAATAGTTGACTCTAGCTATATATTTATTGCAAGATTTCTGTTTTTTTTCCAATTTACTTTCATTATGAATAACTTCCCGTAGAGTAAGTGATAGTATTCGTCAAAAAATCAAAAATGAAAATTTTTGCATATCTTCACGTTTCAAGGGTTTTTGAACATTTTGGCATACCTTGTGCGAGTGTGTGTGTGTGTGCCGATACAATTTTTTGGGAATACGGATCATTCGATTTGAGTAATTCAATGAACATTCGATTCAATGAACATTCCGATTCCTATTAATAAGGAGACGTTCTGATTTGTTTTCGGACAAGGCAGGGCCAGCCGTTTCGAAGATATGGGGCAAAAAGTGCCGAAAATGGTAACTCAGTTTTTGAGAGAACAGAGCATTCGATTTTAATAATTCAAAAAACATTTTATTTGTATTGACAAAATGAAGAACTGATTTTTGGGAAAGCAGGTTTAGCGGTTTTGGAAATCTAGTAAAATGGTGAAAAAAAAAAATCATTTTGGGATTAAAATGATTATTAGACATCAAATTATCAGATATTTTATTAATAAGTGTACATTTTGAAAAAAAAATCAAGATTTTCAAAAATCTCATTTCTCAAAGTTTTCAAAAAATTTAAAGAAGGTTTTTTTAAAAAAAAATGGTATGGAGAGTACCAGCAATATGCCTTAAGGCACGATGCCATTCACCACTAGTTTCGTTAGTTGTTCAATGTAGTTTTGGTTGGGTGGAAAGTGTAAAAGTATGCAATTTCTTTGTAATCAAATTCAATTGGACGAGCAAAGCTTTTCATCTGTGAGTGAAAAATCACCAGAACGAAATTTGGCAAACGAATTTTGGCACAGTTTTTTTAAGGCTTTGTCACCATAAACAGTTTACAACTTTTAGTTTGTGAGCTTAAAATGCCTTTTTAATTTTGCGGAAATAAGAAAGGAAAATTAAACAAAAATTATTGATTTGATTTTTGATTTTCTACTGATGGCAATCTAAAATCTACATCAGCAAACTTAAATTACCTATAAAACTTAACCCAACCTAATAATTAACTAACATGTTGCAATTAGATATTATTATATATAGACTGTTATTATATTATTGATGTCACAAAACATAAAGAAAAACAATATTAAATTCTTAAAAATATTGACTTCTTTTAAGTCGTTCTCCATTAACTATTAATAAAAGCTCTGAAGTTCTTTTCTATCAAAGTGCTTTAAAAATATTTCTTGAGAATATTTATAAAATCGCATTTTTTATTTTTCAAAAATAAGATTTTTTAATTAAGATAAGATTACTTGTTTTAGATAAGAGTATATAAAATTTGAAATATAAAAGCATGCAAATAAAATTCTAAAAAATTGAAATACTATAATGGTTGTCATAAAGAACTTGTAAAAACATCACATTTCTAAAAAAAAGTTTTGCTAGATTAGTCAATGTTAATGTTTTGTTACATAAATCTTTTTTGTAATATTTGCACTTATTCCATCCTGAACATCAGAAAATTTTTGGCCGTACTTAAAGAATGTCTAAATCGTATGCCAATCCACTGATTGGATAAGAAATAAATTTTTGTACAAAAATTTAATCAGGATTTCATAAACTTATACTAAAAACAATATCATAATAATTAAAAACTGTTTTAAAAGATTTGACTGGAAAAAAGTTATATTCGGATTCCGAAAAAAATAGTGATATTGAAAGTTCTTCAAGAATTAAAATAGTAGAAATTGTTATATTTATACTTTTAATAATTAATACTTAATATTAGATACCATTTTTATTTTTAAATAAAAATAATATTATATTACGCACTTAAACTGCCTTTATAAATTACTGAATAAATTAGCACATGTTTTATATTTGGAATTGCTTAGGCTGTCGTGCGTTTTATTTTTTAATTAGCGTTTTAATAATTAGTGTATTTGTTTTCGAGCCTCAAAATTAGTGCTGGACTAGCGGACAAAAATAATGTGAAAATTCACAAAAAAAATATAAAAATATTTAAGAATAACAACGAAGATGTTAAATATGATTTATAAAAAATGCAAGTAACATTTAATTATCATTGAGAAATAAAAGTATAAAAAGTCTCATGATATCTATGTACCGCATATTGCCACACACACTCTTATATCAATACCTGAGGTTGAACATTTGTAAATATTATATAGCGGGCAGAATACTTTTAATATTACAATATTTAAGTAATGATTATTATTATTATTTCTAAAGCCGCTACATTATTTTCTAAATGCGGTCACATATCGTTTTGTATGGACGTTTGGTTGCATTTTGCATTCTGCGATTGGGTTGTAAACAAGTCACCCATTTCGCGAATGTTCCTTTTAATTGCGGTTCTGAGTGGCGTTTATTAGCGTCCGACTGGCTTTTTTTTTGCTTGAAAATAAACAACTAAAATTATGTTTCTGGACTTCGGCTGCAGCACGGACGAGGATTTTTTTAATTTGATGTTTATTTATTCGATATTTATTTATGCTCACCTACAGACTGTCAAGTTTGAATTTTGACACTTGCCAACGGCAGGTATACGAGGAGTATGTGAATGTGTATGCAAACACGGTTTTACGTTCTGATCAATTAATATATAAACATTTATATGTAAATGTAATATTTTATTAATATGGAATTTTGCTATCGAAGTAGTTGAGAAGACGTGTTAGGTATCGTTAGACATGAGTTTTCCAGGAAGTTGCAGAATCAGCCTCTGACAGTCTGATGTCAAGCAATAGTGACATCAAATTTCACTTAGAAATATACATTGTAATAAGCTTTTCAAGTGAAAATAGCCCTTTCCCGACATTGCTACATCAATAAAAATTGATTTAAAATCATTATTATAGAAATAGTAGTAATAAAATTTATCACATATCCCATTTATAAAATCAGACATGTAGTTAATTAAGTAAATCATTAAAACATCTCGTAAGTTCTGATGGCAAATTTAATGATAAAAAAGTATATCACGTCTATTATATCTCAAATTCTTTTCTTCGGCATTCAAAGGATGTCATTTAAAAATATAAGGATAAACTTAGCTATAGTACCTACATTTTTTTATTATATCAAATACAACATTTTTCCCATATGTAGAAAGATGATTTAGAAAAGTTATGCAGAGTTAAGGTTGTGATAAAATTTTCTAATTTTGTACAGTTTTTACAAAACTAGGTATAATTTAAAATTATTATATATATATATATATATATATATAAATTATGTATATATATACATATACAATTAAGTAACCTGAGCAATCTAAAAGTACACTTATTTGTTAATTTATTACTTACTTCTTGATTTTATTTTTTTTAATTCATAGTTAAATTACAATCTGTTTTATAATAAAAAGACATTCAGTAATTAATCTGAAATTTAACAAAGCTATAATGTTTCTGGAAAACTACCTATTGGTAAGTTTTCTAATTTATGGAAATGTGTACTAAATTCGGTGTAAATAGTACGTTTTACTTATTTATTCAAAATTAAGTATCTATAGCACATCCTAGCATCAAAATATTTTGCATAATCTAACTTCACTTATAAATTAGCATTGATAACCAAAAAATATTTTCGACTTGCTGCTGAATACAAAAATGCATGCTTTTTTAACACATGGCCTATGTTTTTTTCTTTTCATAACAGCATCATTATTACCATTTTACTTATACAATTGAAAAACGTAAATGTAAAAAATAAATTTGACATTAAAAATCTTATGCTAATAAAAGATAAACAATTTTTTTAAAATAATAATTGAAAACCCAACAACAGCGACTGCAAAATCACTATGAAGGTTTGTAGTCAACAGTAACAAATTAGTGCAAGTTACACCTGTTACATATCCACCAAGGTAGGATCGAACCAAATTCCAAAACAAAATTTTGCTAAATATCTGGGTATGTATTTGGACAATCAACTTAACTGAAAAACTCACATTCTCAAAAAGCGAGAACAATTGGAACATCTCCGAAGAACTCTCTATTGACTACTACGTAGACGATCTGAACTTTCCACTTCTAACAAAATCCCCATCTACAAGGACAGCTAAAAGAAGCAACATCCAAATCATCGAAGATTTCAAAATAAAATTCTATGTGAGGCACCTCTCTGCTCCGAAATACATACCTACATGGCTCCTTCACCAAGGCGCAAATGTCCCCACAGCAGGTTTTTGTATGTCATGTATTTATACAATGATCTCTATTTTTAGTTCTATACTTATAAATATTTAGCTCGCAATTAGTTACTGTTCATACCTAAAAGATTTACTGCTGGGTAACCATTTAAGTATTTCATTTTTCACTGAATGTCTCTGGAGACAAATTGTAATTTATATGCTAGCAATAAAAAATAATAATAATAATAATTAAGCTGGCCTTAGCTTTGTGGTAAGAACTTGAGAATGAAAAGCCCTGGTTTTCTGATTTGATTTTTACTTAAAATTATAGATATTATATGAAAATCAAGCAAGTCGGGGCATTATTATAAAAATAATTGAGTTATAAATACTAATCAAGGATTATATATTAAAAATATATTTCAACTAGAAAGGACAACAAATCTAACATCTAACAGATTGAATTAGAAAAATTTCAAAAAAACTAATAATTTGCAACGCACACCATGGAGCATCTCAACTTTATCCTCTCCCATCATCATGCCTCTATTTGTATTTAAGAAGAGTTATAAGACAGTCCTAAAAATGCTTTACAAAGCAAAGCAAACAGAGCCAAGATATAATTAAATAGCATTTAATATTTTTTATATGGCAATAGACTGTGGGGGCGGTTAATATAATGAAGAGATAACACATCACATACACACACACATAAGCATAGATAATTGCACACAGGCAAATAAAATGTCTGCCGCTGCGGCTTCCATCTTAGAAAACATTAATTGTCTTTATCAACAACTCTCATTTCATTTCTCCGCTCCGCTATATTATGTACCACTATTGTACCACTATCTGCTCTATACATACATAGGATGAGGGCTAGTGGTAAAAGTCAAAGTATCATTATGTAACTTCGAATTTGTATACAACTAGAATTTTTAACAAAATTCATATTTTGTCTCGAAGTCTTCACAGACAATGGAATTTAATTTTTGCGTGTAATTTCGAAAGTTATACAAGTTGTTTTCTTAAAAAATTACGCAGCGAAATTTATAAAAATGAATAATTACATACGGCTGCCTTATAAAGAAAATAACAATAACAATATTCATTATATGTGTGTTTGCAATGTTGCTATGAGTCGACGTTTTTGCCATGCCAAACTAGTTTTCTTGTAAATTGGAATGGATGTTAATATTGTCATGATCCCTACATTTGAGGTGAAAATTCTCAGTGAGCTTTTTTATGTAGTCGTATACTATCAATACGCCAGTTAAGGTATCAATGTTCGTGTATGCATTTTGTTGAAAGGCAGTGCCTTGTCAGTGAGTCTTTCAATTTGTTTAATGCTAGTCTCAGCGCCTTGTTCTGTATAGTCTGTAGTCTAGGTAAATTCGTCTTTGTTGTCGCATTCAACATAAGAGAAAACAAGCGCTTAGATAATATATTCATTATGATGCAGTTGTTCTATTCTATAATAAGCGATTTTACCCGATTCTAACCAATTTTGTGCTTTAAATTTCCACAATCTCACGGTGTCCTGAAACTTAAACGCAATGTTCAAATCAATGAAACTGATTGATTGATTTCTTCGGATCGTGCGTCATGGAAACTTAATTTTAGTTTCTATTAGTATGTAAAATACGTCATTTCGGAGTGCTTAGTTTCTTAGTTTCGAAAGTTAAACAAACGGTTGTTTTCTTAAAAAATTACACAGCGAAATTTATAAAAATGAATAATTACATATGGCTGCCTTATAAAGAAAATAACAATAACAATATTCATTATATCTGTGTTTGCAATGTTGCTATGAGTCGACGTTTTTGCCATACCAAACTAGTTTTCTTGTAAATTGGAATGGATGTTAATATTGTCATGATCCCTACATTTGAGGTGAAAATTCTCAGTTAGCTTCTTTATGTAGTCATACACTATCAATACGTCAGTTAAGGTATCAATGCTCGTGTATGTATTTTATTGAAAGGCAGTATTTTGTCAGTGGGTTTCTTGGTTTGTTCAATGCTAGTATCAGCGCCTTGTTCTGTATAGTCTGTAGTCTCCGTAAATTCGACTTTGTTGTCGCATTTCACATAAGAGAAAACAAGCACTTAGATAATATATTCTTTATGATACAGTTGTTCTATTCTATAATAAGCGATTTTGCCCGATTTCAGCCAATTTTGTGATTCAGATCTTCCACAATTTCACAGTGTCCTGAAACTTGAATGTTATGTTCAAATCAATGAAATTGATTGATTGATTTCTTCGGATCGTGCGTCATGGAAACTTATTTTTAGTTTCTATTAGAATGCAATATACGTTATTTCGGAGTGTTTAATTCTATAATTACTAAATAGACTATGAATCATTTTTAGTTATATAATAATTTTTGTTTAATGTTCGTAAATAAATCAGAAGAAATCGCTCTGGGTGTTTGTTTATAATTTCTCTATATTATGAAATCGAAATCTCCTTAATGAAATACAATCAAATCAATATAAAGTAAAAAACCTTAATAAATATATAATATATAATAATAATCAACACTTTTTCTTTATCGTCTCGTGATCTTTATCGTAAGGATCATAATTTTTCATATAATTGTTATAGTTTAATTAAAGTTTTCTTGGTAAAGCTTAATCAAATCAAATAAGTACGGTAAAATATCTGCATTTTAAAAGACAACTCCCGTAGATGATTTGAATTTTGTATTTAGTGTGTAAAATTTTATTTTAATATAATTATCTATTACAACTATGAAAATTGAGAGAAAAAACTTAGCTAAATGTAAACAATATATACATATAAATGGGGGCTCTCTATATAGGGTAGGTTCTTGAACTGATTTATATTACAGAAAATTTATTTTGTTAATCAAAACTCTAACATAGATATTTACAAAGTGGTGTGAATAATGCAAGCAAAATATAATAAAATACAATAGATGCAATTTAAAACTTAACAAAGGTCACAAAATAAATTTATTGGAAAAATACTAGAAGCGCCCAAGCATCTCCCAAATTGGCTGATCCACCAGGACTCCAATATGTTCACGGTATCAGAAGAAATCAGAAGACTAAGTACAAAACCAGACTAGAAGATCATCCAAACCAATTCGTCAAAGACTTGCTCTCATCAAATATATAGAGTAATTTTATCTCCATTTTCAAACCTAAAATGACTACCACTGGGTAGCATTTTAAAATCTTAGATTTACACATTTGTCACGGAATTTACTGAATGCTTTGCCAGGCAGATTGTAATCATATGAAAATAATTAAAAATAAAACTAATTGAAGCAAATATAAAATAGCTTCAGTCTATGAGAAATTTTCTTTTGTAAATCATGGTCGAATAGTCTATTTTCGTGTGATATCATTTTTTACTAAATTCTCAAGAAAGACCGAGTAGAAGTAATCTTGGGTGGGACTGAGGAAAAATACTTATTATATATTATATATTTATTAAGGTAATAATTAATTATGAATGACATATAATATTTAGTAGAGTATAAAGTAGAGCTTTGACTGTAAAAATAGTTCTTTATCTACTATTGGATGGTAATTAGTCCAGCAGCGCCTCATCTACTCAAGTCTTGGAGTAGGAGCAAATTCTGTATTGCGAAAGCCCGAAGAGAAGATAATTAATAAACTATGCGCATCCCTGTCTTGCGGTGTAATTAAACAAATGGCTGAAGAAAGATGAAACATTACATCTGCGGGCATAAACAGATCTTGCCGGATGATTAAACAGTATTGTTCGCGTGTTCGTTCGTCCGTACCAACTGCTACCTAGGTGCCTACTGCCTGGTGCAGGTCGGGGCCGGCCGTAGCGGTTATAGATCGGGAAATGCGGATTTTTGTGATCACTCATGTATCCCAATAATATTAATGAGATGTTTAAGACAAATTTAATGTAATGCTACACCCATGATAAAATATTGTTAAAAATGCGGTTGCTGCATTTCTTAAAACAATTACTGTATACAACAATCTGTTGGGTATTGGGGGTATTGTTATAAAAATAATTGTGTATATTTCTAATGTAAGGTAAAGCGTACATGTGAAATATATTATATCTAAATAGTATATTTCTTGTTTGTATGATATATATTCAATATTAGCTAAGATAACTATATTCTTTAATTTATTTTTTTTATTCTCATATCTTAACCGCAATCAGAACCTTACGTCTTATAAGCTGGTGGGCTGATCGTTCTCTTTACTTCGTATTTTTAGATGGTAACCTAATAGTTAATCCATTCATATTTGATGATTTTATTATTACAATTTATCAAATAGGGCTGACTTTTTATTGGTGCAGCAATGCCGAGCAAGGGCTATTTTTAATTGGTAACATATAACTATCTATATTTCCAAGTGAAAATCTTTGTAACTGCTACCTGACAACAGGCTGCATCGAACCCGAGACTTCTGAATCAAGTCCCGTCGCTTCTAACTGCTTTCCTACGGGGTAGCCCATTCTTTAATAAATTGTAACAATTTTTTTGAAATAATTGTGTCAGTAATTACACTAGTGGTGCATTGATTGTCATTGTGCCTTAATGCAAATTGCTGAAAATTTCTGTACCGCAGTATAAAAAAATTTAAGAAACTTCGATTTTTTTTAAGAATTTTGATTTTTGTAAATATTGTTGCGTAGCTGTTTTAGACACAAAATATCGGAGCGCTTAAGCGCCGAGTGCAGTCTAACAGTTAAATATTATAAAACTTGGTACGGTAAAACTCATAAAAATACAAACAATATTCTTACTAATTATTAAAAATTTTGTGAAATATCTGATAAATTGAAGTGCATATGTCTAATGATCATGCCGCCAAATGGCATTTATTATAACTTTTTTTCATTGGATCTACAAAACCGCTGGACCAGCCATCCAAAAATTTAATCAATTTCTCAGTCCCTTAATACAATAGTAATGTTTTTCTGAAATATTCAAATTGGACGCTCCGTTCTCTCAAAAACTGAACTTCCATTTTTCACACTTTTTGCCATGTGTCTTTGAAATGGCTGGACCTGCCTATGTCAAAAACTAATCATCCCGTCTCCTCATCAGTGAGAATCGAATGTTTTCTGAATCATTTAAATCGGGTGATCTGTGTTCTCGAAATCGTCGATAAAAATTTGTATCCGCACATACAAACATATATACTACCCACACACACACACACATACAACAGTTTTTTCTAAGGTATGCCAAAGTATTTAGAGGACTTATTCATTAGTTTTATCCGTATAAAAATTAAATCATTATAAATCATTCGTATCAAAATTAAATCGCTATTTATTATTTAGATACATGTAAATTTTGAATTCCTAATAAACAACTAAATAACTTGTCTTTGCACTTTCACGTCAGCTCGGTTTATGTAAATTGAAAAAGTGGTTTTCGTAAATATACTCTTAATATCCAAATATATTTAATTGTTATGTTAAAACATTTCTTTTACTTCCCAATCAAATGATAAACTTTTTTTGGAAACTTTATATATATATATATATATATATATATATATAAAATATATATATATATATACATATACATATAAATTATTTTGCCATTTCTATTTTTATAATAATTATTTCATTACTTGATTTTCTTGAAACTTTATAGTAGTTAAAAATTATGCATGCATTTAGAAACGATAAGAGTTATTAATGCTTGCAATTTTCTGATAATTTTTTAAGCACTTGTTCATTCTTAATCGCGTGTACGAATTAATTGCGCCTCAGGGCATAACTAGAGTTTTTCATATATCACACGTACTATTCTAGATCATAATAAATTATTTTATTACTTGACTTTATGTTTTTACATTTGCTTTCAAATAATCTTATTTTAAATTAAAACTATGCGAGATTTTAAGATTTCGTTATATTATGGCTGTAATCAAATTCAAGCTTCATTTAAAATATTAATAACAGCAATAAAGTGGTGCAACATCAAATTTAGTAGTTGCTATGATATTTCATTATAAGATATTTATTAAACAATGTTTATAATATACATTAGAGTCTTATGATTAGATTAGATAATAGCCCGATTCTGCCATACAACAGCAACAGACCACTATTA
The DNA here is from genome assembly GCF_003426905.1 of Ctenocephalides felis. Classification (NCBI taxonomy): domain Eukaryota; kingdom Metazoa; phylum Arthropoda; class Insecta; order Siphonaptera; family Pulicidae; genus Ctenocephalides; species Ctenocephalides felis. Next base: position 11,520,845 of record NW_020539726.1, on the reverse strand, counting down.
TGGCAAGGCCATGTTACGCTCCAGCTTTCATGCATAATGCTACTAAATCATACTTAATACTGTTAAAATGCCATGTATTTTCTGTGCATTTAGGCGTTTTACACATAAACTGCAACGTCACTTGTATGTTATGAAGCTGGGTCAGAATGACCCTGCGGTTTCTAGGTTAGGTTTTCTGATGAACTGAGAAAAATACCTGACTGCACAGGATCCACATGGCTTTTGATAATATTTAGAACGAATTAGTATCAAAAGTTCTACATAACATAGGTTTTTTGTACGGCAGTATCGGTCCATAAGATTTAATGAAACTTTATCAAGAACGCTCTATGGAAAAACTCTGTATATTTGCGATTGATATTTTGTGTTTGGTATTCAGTAAGCCTTATGGATCCAAATATATTAAAAAGGATACCAATAGACTATAAAACACAGTATTTGCATTTTTGGTTTAATTAAGCTTAAAAACTCTGGCGTCTGAAGAAGAGGATGATGCGTTAGTCTGCTGAATACATTTTTTTTTTGTAAATTTGGCATTTGCACCTCTTAAAAAGCAAAAATATTTTATGATTTTACATAAAGAAAATATCTAAAATTTTAAAACTTTTTGAAGTAAAACTTCTTTAGGCGCAACTAGGGTGTAAATCCGTACAAATGAAACGGAAGTGCGTTACGGCAGATAAGATAAGATAAGAGTCGAGTGCCAATCATTTCGTCATTTGCTCTCGATGATATTTGCTGGTTCTTTACGGGTCGATTGTGATTAGTCGTCGCGTATGTGAATAGAGATCTATCGTTGTATGCGTATCGATATCAACAAGAAAATCGGCATAGATAAATAAACATTTTAAAGTTACATCGTAGTACAAATCTTGATTTAATGAAAAATACCTGAATCAGAAGAATATATGGTGAACTAAACGTAAGTTTATTGATTAGAAATTATTTCTATATTATTCGTAATTTCTATAAATCTTTGAAGTTATTAAAATGGAAAATATTTATTAGGCAAGACAGATAAAACAGCTTCAAAGAATGAGATTATATCGCCAGCGAAAAAGTGAAAAAAATACAAGCAGTCAATGAATGTATGTTAATTTTAATTTCATGAAGTTCTTCAAACACAATTACATGATGAGTGAAGTTGCAAAAACAATATTTGTTTAGGCGTTGTTTAATATGATCCACTGTGCGAACAAATATTAAAGAATTTATTAATCAGCAATTACTTCATTTCTCTAATGAAGGTTCATTTCTATATGCTAATTACAATGACAAACCGATCATGTCTTATTTGAAGTATGACTTTAATTACATTATTGTTTTTAAATATTTTACATATTTTTAATGCTATTTTAAATATATAATTTATAATTTAGCATTACATAAAAGTGTATAATAGTTGACATTAATCAATGTGTGCATCACGAGTGTGACCATATTACTAATAAACATTATTCAACATTGTTATATAATGTATTTATTTTTACTTAAATGCCATCTTGTACAGTAGCAAATAAGTTTTACTTCAATCGCGTGTGATCCTTAAGCGCACTCTTTTTTATTTAAATGTGTATTTAAAAAACGAAATAATTATTATAATCCAATGTTTCACTGTTTTGTGTTATCTTCAACTAAGTCTGAAATATTCAGACAGAAGGCGAGACACAGTGCATACAGCAGAGCATTATTGATGACAGATGTTCTTGCTATGATAAATAGACAAAAGTTTTCGAAAAGTTTTACTTTTAGAAACACGACGGCAAAATTGTTTTGCAATACATCTGAAGAAATATTCTGATACGGCATTGAAGACTATTTATGGAAAAATAATAAAGTCGAGTTGTATATAATAAACTTGAAAAAAAAGAGAAAATTTTTTGTATGAAGTTACATCAAAATTCATTATTGACTTAAAGAATCACGGGAAAAAGAATGCAGATGGTTAATTTACAAAATACTATTTTTTCAAATATAACTAATGATATTTTATTAATAATTTTGTGCCCCATGAAAGGGGTAGTTTTTTAAATATAGATACATACTTCTAAGTCCATCCACAATAAATGCTTCAGATATCGAAGAGATTGCGCATAGGCAATAAAGTAAAATCATTTCTTTACCTTTTTTCAATAGAAAGATCTCTGTAATTGGCGCATAATTGCGTTAAGTGCATTCTAGTGCAGTTATATAACACATGTTTTATTTTCAATATCCCAACCACTCGTAATTAGTCAGACTAATTACTCATTCCATTCGTGGTGAAGTTTTTGTGCTAACATTTAATATGCAGCAGGTACTTCAAAAAATTTTATGACTGGACAGTGTGCTAAGTATAGATGTGGTTAAATGAAGAGTCATAATGACAGAATCGAGACATTTTATTACACTCGTAAAAATTTAATTGTTCAGAATGCAGTTTTTGCTACAAGATAATTGAGATATGTTGACAAGCTTTATGAAATTATGTCGTAGATATTAGTAGTTATTAATAAATCAAGTTTTAATCTTTTAAATCTCGATTAGATTTGATCTATGGACATGTAGGCGTGTAGGAGGCGCTCTTTTTGCAAAGTGGGTCCACGCCAGTTTCCTCTTCTTTTTAGGATCGTAATCAGTAGAGTCCTTTCTTCACCCACTCTTCTCAGAACTCCTTCATGTGTTATTTTGTCTGTCCACTTTATCTTTTCCAATCGTCTCCAACATCACATTTCAAAACCCTCCAAATAGTTTTTGTCGATCTTTATAAGAGTCCATGTCTCTGATTCAAAATGTATGTCAAATAATTTAATAATTAGCAATAATAATACATATGGCACTTTTAAATAGAGAAATTTTTTCACCAAAGATCTTTATTTAAATTAATATTTTTATCTCCATATTATCGAAATGCTATAGGTAATATTTTCATCAAAACATAAAAGTAATTATTTATCTTGATTAATTTCAAACTATATTATTAGTTTTTTTTTAAAAAAAAGTGATTCATATTAGGACGTTGAGGATTACTTTTTGGCAAAGGCAGGTCCAGTCGTTTTAAAGATATGAGCTAAGAATGCAAAAATGGCAATTCAGTTTTCAACCCTTTCCACTCGCGAACTCCAGAATTAATCCGTATTTTTCCACCGGAGTGTTGGCATCCGAGTGGAAAGGGTTAAGAGAACAGTTTGTCCTATTTTAATGATTCAAAAAACATTTAACTTGTATTGACGGTGAGACAAATTGATTGTATTTTTGGAAAAGTAGGTCCAGTGTTTTTGAATAAAAATAAATAGAAACGCCGCCAAGGCCAAAAATGATCATTAGACATTTGCACATCGATTTATCAGCTAATTTATGGAAATTTTGATGTTTGACCAAGATTTATAATAGCAATTTTATTACCATTATTATCAATTTACTCATCCCTCTTGACTTACACTAGAAATGGTTCAAATGTTGGTACATGTATTAGACCTTCCATTTGAATATTTTATGTTTCTACTGCTTTCATTAAAATATAAAATTAACTCCTTGTGTACATTACGTGTTCCCGATTCATCGATAATAAATGCACATACTACTGGCACAGAGCGGTTAAGTAATTATGACTTTGGCCTACATGGTATGCCTATATAAATATAGATACCTTGATGCTTGCATAAAATAAAACGCTTCCTCACGATAAGAATATCGATTCGTTTTGATTGGAGGGGTTGGATTGCTTCCATGCAACTTGCGCCCTCTCAGACCCTCCACCTAGGAATAAAACTTGATTACACCCCTCATCTATATCAAACTTAATTTGCTTTACTTAGGAAATGTCTTACGTATTATTGAAATCGTATAAAAATATTGATTAGAGACGGAATATTGGAAGGAACGATTTGCTTTCCGCGCGCAACGGTTTTATGTCCGGCAATCATGAAGAATTGCATTGTTGATGAGCGATGGTAGACGGAATGATTTTATTTGGCGAAAATAAGGACGACGATTCAGCAATTACTGATTTTTTGTACTTGATTTTAATTTTGTGTATTTGTCATCCATTGTAAGGTTTTTCTTCAAATATTAATAATTATAAAGATTATAACAATCAAAAGATAACAATATAAACATCATATGAAATAAATTAGTTTAGTCAATAAAATTGTTATAATTTGTTATTAAGTTGTTCAAAGCATTGAAATCCGTTTTTTTGCCTCATTGAGTAATTATATTTAGTTTAAGAACATATTTCTCAATGATATTAAAACATATTAAACAACTCTCTCCTTCATTTATATTTCGAGTTATATTGCAGATATATTCTTACGTTGACGTATAAGTGACTCTGAAAAATAAGAATGCAATTTTGATTTAAACTAAAAATAATAAAATAGCATAGGATTATATTACGTAGTTGTTAAGCACATTTATAAATGCACGCTTCAAAAATTAAGCAGTGTACGTTTATCAAACTTTAGACAGAATGTTAACTTTGAAAAAATTAAGACGAACGAAAAATTAATATTTATCATTTGCAAAGTCTTGGCACTGAAGATGCAAAATGAGATTGGTATCCATATAAACCATATTTAACCCAGTAGTTTCAAATCTTTTTAGCACCGCGCCCCTGCTCTAATAAAAAAAATCGTTGCGCCCCCCTTGATTTTTGCAACAATTTAATTTTATAAATACTCAACTTATATTATCAGACTACAAATTAATATGCAATATTAAGTAACAATATGCGCATAAAATTTAATTTTATTTTTGTTTATTTTTTAACATCAATTCAAAAATTTTGAGTTATTTTCGAAAATAGTATTCTGGCGCTCCCCTGAGGAGGCGCGCTCCACAGGTTGGAAACCGCTGATTTAAACTATTCGCTACGAGTGTGTTTTTCGCAGTCACAACAATATATTTTAAGATATTTCCATGATTGATAATAAAAATGTGTTAAGAAATTTAAATTTACGCTTTTAATGAACTAATATTTACAACAAAGGACTAGAATTATCAATAGTACAACTTATAGTAACAAATCTTAAATCAGAGGCAAACACAACATGTCGTCCATGGACGACATCCGCACACTTTGGGTAGTCAAGTGGATGTCATCCATAGACAAACTTCGTATAAACAATTGATCAAGTGGATGTCGTCCATGGACGGCACTCATATGTACAGGTGAACTGGATGTCGACACTCGCTGCGAAAGGGTTAATAAACTGAATACTTAGGACTTTAGTATAGAAAACGTATAGTACTTCATGGTCATGTCTACAGTAAAATGAAATATAAAATTTTATATATAAATAGTTGTGATTGTTGAGCTAAATTGTAGAGATTGTTAAGCTGAACTGGTTTATAAGTTTGAATGATATTGAGAAGAAAAAACTAATCGAATTATTAGTTTTCTTGAAATTTTTTTGAAAAAATCTATAAAACATTTCAAATGTTGTATATTATAGAATTATATATAATTTTTTAGTTAAATGTAAAATTATAATTTAAATTGTTTTAAAATTTGTTAATGGCTAGTTTGAAAAAAGAGGCCAAATAAATAATTTAAAAAACAATCTTTAAAACATAAACCACTCATAAACCTACTATGAATACTTTTTAATTAAATTTTATCTGAAGTTATTGACAAAATCTTAAAACTGGAACTATGAGCATTCCAGTCTCAAGACATCTGCCAAGATCATATTTCTATTTAAAAAGAAAAAGTAATATTACAAAATTAATCATGGATTAATAAAGAAACTTAATATATATATATATATATATATATATAAATGTTCTGTACAGTTATATTAGGCGTAGGAGGATCATATTCGATCGATCGATGAAAAGAAATTAATGTTACCCTATATATAACGAATCTAGCGCGATGAGTGTAGTTGGTTAATGTTACCCTATCTTTCCTTATTTGTGTGCTCGCCTAATATATATATATATATATATATATATATATATATATATATATATATATATATAATATCGGCTATCGTTGCCTGTCTCTGTATTTGTGCCAATGAGTCATTTTCCCCTGTTTAATCCAATCAGAGCCTAATCAGCCCAGGGCTATATATGCGAACAACTCCGTTCTCGCTTGCATCACTTCTAATACATGAAAGAGATGTGCCCTACATTTTCTCGATAAAACACTTTGAGAATTAAACTAAGTAAAATACTTAGAAAATTGATAGATACAGGATACAGTACAACTGGTTACACAGGCTATGTTTTAAATGACCAACTAGGTTTATCACAATGTTTAAAACTTCAACTCCAATACTAAAATGAGTCAAATGGAATTTCTTCACGTTGAAACAATTTTGTAGATGTTAAAATTTAATGTCAATGTAATTTTGTTTGTGACATCAAAATTTGAACTTTCAACTTTTAACCCTAACAAAATGTTCGACCAATTTTCGTTTTATTATATTGGCTATGAAGGTGACAATCTTCATGGCATTGAGCTTTGCACGGGATGGTTGCTACCCCTGATAGAGGGGGTAGCAAATAGTTCTAATTGTTCACTTCTAAAAGTAAAGTCCGCACAACAACATGTATAATAAATAATAAATAAATATATCTTCTTTCATTAGTGAAACTTAGTGAAAAATCAGTGATTGTAATAAGAACTGCAACAAATACATAATATACAAATAAATCAGTGTTTAATACATCCCACAGCTACAAAGATTAAATTATAATTCAACAACCTGAATTATAGAAGGAGAAATTTAATGAATTTTATAATTACGTACATAAATACAAATATTTATGTTGAACTGGTTGAAGGCTTTCAAATAAACATATCATTTTCTAATTATTCCAAATTATTAAAAGAAAGATAATTATTAAGCTTGCATCGAATAGTATATTCGCCAAAATACCGAATACCGAATATTCAATAATTTAATTAAGTTCTTCAATAATTTATATAATATAAAATAATATTATGTTTTTGTGATTTCAATAGCATTTTTATTTTAGATTTGTGTCTTTTTTTATTCCTGCTAACAATGCATGTCATCGTAAATACCTCTCATAATAACACGCTAATACAAGGCTTTCAACAATTATAACTCTAATCGATACAGATTACCGTTAATGGATAACTTGCATGTATATTTTTTACTGATTTAAATTAAACTGATGAGTTCATATTTGAAATGTTTTTATTTAAAAATATAATACTGTGGAACTCAAATATGGAAAATTATTGGTTAGTGTTTGTAAATTTGAAGTAATCATGAAGAGCGTAATATTAATAATTGGTGTTTCCCAGTCGAAATTATTTTTTATTTTGTTAATTGCAGAATATATATTTATTTAAGAAAAATGTCGAACATGGCATTTGTAAACCCCGAAATCCGAATGGTATTCCATTGTGTATTAAAAACATTTGGATGAGTTGTGATTATAGTAGAAGTATTGGTGTAGATCTAATCGCCAGTTTAGATTTTAGATTTAAACATGCGTCTATTGGCAACTTAGTGACAAATATGAGAAAATGATTCGCTCTCAAAGTTATCAGTATTCAAAAAAAGTTAGGTGATAAATAGAAAATTATAATCAGTACCAATTTCCAAGTTGCTTGCCATGGAAACAAAATTTAAAGATTCCAATATATCCTATTAAAAATAATTGAACAATAAATAAATGCTATATCAAATACCCAATCTGAATACAATTTCAAAACAATATAGCCAAGCCAAGCCAACTCAATCACATAATCTGAATCTGTTCCATCCATTATGTGTCTAATTCAATGTTCGTTCTAAATAATTCTTGATGTACAGTTATTTACAAGTAGGCGGCGAGTATTTTTTCAAAGTATTGATTTTATTCCGATACATAATTATAGCAGCTTTGCTCATTGTGGCTCAGCGGACTTTTGTAGAAGGGGATATCGTACAATTAGTAGGAATGCGCTCATATGAACACTGATCAGGATTTTCGGCGATGTCGTTGGGATATTGATCAACATTGGGTAATGAAAAGTAATAGAAAACCAGTGGTGTATGGCATCGTGCCGTAAGGTAAATTGCTAGAACTTCCTGTATCAAATTTTTTGTTTTTAAAAAAAGCTTTGAAATATTTTGAAAACTGTAAAAATTGCATTTCCAAAAATTTAATCGTTTCTTAATTTTGTCAATACAAATAAAATGTTTTTTTAAATTAAACGATTCGGACGCTCCGTTATTTCAAAAACTGCCGTATTTTCGAAACGGCTGGACTTGCCTCAGCCAAAAACTAATCAGAACATGTCCTTATCAATATGAACGGAATGTTATTTGAATTATTCAAATCGATTGATGCACACACACACATACATCAATTTCTACTAAGGTATGCAAACCTTTGAAACGTAAAGAAAAATAAAAAAAAAACATTTTAGATTTTTTTGCGTTTACTATAACTTACCCTACGAGTAGTTAACAGAAGGATCTTTAAATCAGTTGAGTATATTTTTGTAAAGAAGAATTTTATTTTTCATCTTCTGATTTTGAAATTCAATCGAATCTATTGTAAACAAAAACACTCTCATATCTCACTCTTGAAATCAACACGAAATTTGTTTTTCGGTTGCCAGACATGCATGTCGCGTCGCGATATGCACGCAACATACATTTGATTCATATCAACCCCGTCTTAAATTCGAAATATCAACTAAAATTTATGCTTTATTCCACTATAGTCAATAACTAACTATCATGAATTGGTAAACGTGCATTTGGGAATTCCTCATATAAATTTTATATAGTTGGTAATTTATTCAATTTTTATGCTTTTCCACCGTTTTGATGAGATGATTGATAGATAGATTATCAATATGCCAACCATTTGTTTTTTCCAAACTTTGTTTGTTTCAAAACAAAATTTGCATGTTTATGCTGATTATAAAGAAACGGTTTGGCCGATCGTCGTACTAAGTTGAAATTTTTTCATTATGGTATCAAACGATTCAGAATAACTGAAATATGCTGATGAAAACTAACTTTTTTCGGGAAATAAATACTATGCATTTGGAATTTAAAATCCTTGCAATTATCAAAATTTCTTTTTCTGCCAATTATAAAGAAACGGTTTGGCCGATAGTCGCGTACTAATTACAATTAACTACCCACTAAGCCAAAATCCGTAATATTTATGTAATTTTTACGCAAAAAAGTTACATACTTATGTCATTTTTACGTAAGATTAATGTAAGATATGTGTCATAATTTCGCCTATTTTAAGTAATGTGGATTACGTAATATGGATTACGAAAATATTTCATAATAATTACGTAATTTTTGAAAAAAAAAATGACGTGGAGGGGCCCTTTTTTACACACATACATAAATACATACAGGCATATTCGTATATATGAACACACATATGGGTATATGTGAACACATACATTCATGAACTTAGGAAAGCATATACACATAGTATGTACATACATATATAATTTATATGTATGTACATACACACACACACACACACATATATATATATATATATATATATATTTATATATATATATATACTATCTGAAAAATAAAAGAAAAAGCACATTTATATGGTATGTTTATTTTTTCGGCATATGTACACAATTTTAACATTAGCAAATCCACAAAGTAATAAATAATAATTCACAATTTTCTATTTCATGGCCCATTTGTGATGAAGAAATGCATCTCGGATATAAATTATTAGCTTTCGATTTTCACCTGAAATAAAAAACATGGTAATAATTTCTATTTAACTTTTAATACAAATGTTTTTTTATATACTTACACAAAGCAAATGCATGGTTTTCAAAAGGCCAAGTGATTCTGTTATAAATAATTTGTCACTGATTTTTTATTAACAATAAAATAATATTTAGAATATGAAGAATAGAATAGAAGTTGTTTATATATCTATAATTATTATTAGAAAAAAAATTAATAACACACACGATCAATTTTCAGGTTAATGGAGCGTTTTAGAGTAAAGATTTAAGTAATTCATGTAATTTAAGAGCCTTTAAAATACATTTATTATAAACATATATTTTCACATATTTAATATCACTTTCACATTTAATTATCAAATTAAAAATATTAATTAGACACTACAAAACACAACACTTAATTTAAAACACATGGCGAATAGTCCCATGCCCCATAATGCATTTCAGGATAACTTGTTAACTTGGCATCATAGCCTAGGCTAGCGGCCGTAGGCCGGCGGCTGCCTCGCAGGATTAACGGTACTTATGTCGCCTAAGGCCGTTTATTGGTTGACAGTTTCGCTCATAAAACGAAATATTCCGAAAAATCACGAGCTGTCGATCTTTATGTAATATATATGAAATAAAATCATCATTTTTCTTACGTAATATTTTTTGCAGGCGAATTACGTAATATTTTTGTAATTATTTCGTAATATCTGATTACGTAATGTAGATTACATATTTCTTACACTAAAATTACGTAATATTACGTAACTGGTTTAGTGGGTAATTTTTGCGATTTGTTATCGAGTTACATCGAATAACGTTTAAATTTTTAAAATTTATGCAGACGTTTTAGATAAAAGCTTCCTCAAAAATTAGCTCTTATTACTTATTTGTAATAATTGTTAATCATTTTTTGAGAGACCGAACTTTTTCAATGGGTTCAAAGAAAGTAATAGTTGTGCAAGCCAAACCTACACAACAAGTAACACATATCAAAAAACAGCTATCTGACTATGTTCATTAAATTTCCAGATAATTCATCTTTGTAAAAATGTGTTTCTTGAAGTTTTCTAACCTGGTCTTTTTTATCCCATAGACGGGTTAAATTGGAACAGCCAGGGGTAAATAGGTTCAATGTCTCATTTTAATTTTAAATGAATTTTGTAGAGTAATGGCTACATTATTTAACCAATGCAAAATATAAATTTCATAGTGCTTTTTTCACAGAGATAATGCTGTAAATAACCTTGATCTGGTATTTTGTCAGAAATATTCATCAGCAAAGTTGTATTAACTATTTATTCAATTTATCTTTTGTAAAATAGCTTTTTAACTCAATTTACTTTTTTATTTGCATTTTTTTATTTTTTACAGCTTTGCCAAGGAAAATGTTCAGTTGGTGCCTTCTACCCCACCCAGAAGTGAGCTTTTATAGAGGTAATAAAAAACAGTTGATAAAAAACAGTCTAACTTAAAATTAACAACATATCACATATCTTATAAAACAATAAAAAACGTATATTTAAAAATTATAATAGGATCTCGTAAACTAGGCAACAGTGCTCACAACTACAAAAACTAACAACGAAAGAAAATACTTTTTATATGGATTTTTTGATAGCAATGTCTAAAGTATCAAAGTGATGGCTGGTTATACATCTTTTACCCTCCACTTTAAAATACTGTTGTTGAAAATTCTTAATTTCACTGTTTTTTGGTGGTGTCCTTTAAGCTCCCGTGTACCCCATCACTAAACTTTCGCTCACAAAAGGTTTAATTTTTAATTTCTGTTGAAAATGTAGAAATTATGTTTATTTTAAACCATTATGTAGCGGTATATACATACAGACAAAGAAATAATTTCAATCAATGAAATAATTTTTTACTTCTGTCGAGATACCCCACATATTAAAATGTATTTTTCAAACTCAAACAATTTTTAAAAGGACTGTATTGCAAAGCTTTGTGCAAATAATCAAGTGCAAACTGTAAAAAATCCACTGTATTCTATAGTATATTTAGTTAAACAATTATATATTTAAGAGTCTGTTAGAATACAACCTTGATGAATACGACTTTTGATATGTCTACAATAAATTATGTACCCCAGCAGACACACAAAATTTGCCAGCAAAGGCAAATGTTCCGGCTTTTGTTAATTAAGGCATAACCATTGTTAACATTTCGCATTCGCCTGATTTTGTCTGTGAATATATTAAAAACCCTTTTCGTAGCACGCGACATTTTGCTCTCTCGACAATAAAACTTAATATATTCGAACATTCGAATAACAGAATATTGCTACGAACTGAAGCGTGCCTTTTCATATTATTTTAATCGCGATAGTAGTGCCTATAGGTACACACTTATACCGCATACCTATACCGTATACCCCAAAAAATGAGATCATCTTACTCTGCAATGCTATCATATAATTACCATGGTAAATTACATATGCACCACATTTAAAAGTGCAAATTTGCATACACTTTCAAAGGGGTGCGGGTTTTTGGAAAAATAAGAACGCTCTTGGGTTTCTCGGATTTATATGCAAATCTAGCCCAGCACGAGTTGGAGGCAGATGTTTTTTTCTGTATGCATCGCCTAACAAACTAAGGTGATAATATTTATTGAGAATCAGTTTCAATATTATGCAACACGCTGGATTAGGCGCACCATTCTTCGGGTGCATGCCCGTAATTATTAAATGATTTAGAACGGCGTTATTTTGTTTCATGAAAGGAATTTATAATATACATATATTGAAATATATATATATATATATATATATATATATATAACTAACTAAAGCAATGAAATTTTCGTCGCCTATATTCGACAAACTCATGACTTGTGTGTACGAGTATCGCTTTGCAATGACATCTAGCATAAGTTTTGAAAATTTAAAAAAAATCAAAAAAATTAATTAGTTTTGAAATTTTGATTCTTTTTTGTTTTGCAGCCTCTAATGGTTCCATCTTACGAAAAACTAATCATTTCTTCATATTGTCAACACCATCAATTTGTTGTTTTTTTTTAACCATTTTAATAAGATTCTTAGTTCTTTCAATAACTGCATGACCATACTCTATAGCTTTTGCTCCGTATCTTCAAAACGGCAGAACCTGCCTTTACCAAAAACTGATCAATCTAATAAGTTTTTTGAATCATTCTAATCGGATACTTCGTTCTTTCAAAACTGCATCTCCGTTCCGAAACGTCCTACATCTGCCTTTGTCAAATACTGATCAGCACGTCTACTCGTCAATAAGAATCGAATGCTTTTTAAATCGTTCTAATTGGATGCTCCATTCAAATGCTTCTATTTTTTAACTTTTTGCTCCAAATGACCAAAATGGCTAGACCCACGTTTTCCAAAAACTAACCAGCACGACTGCCCAAGAAATACGATTTATTTTTGAATCATAACTAGCTCGTCTCCTTGTCAATTTAAAATGAATGTTTAGTGAATTATTCTAATCGGCTGCTCCTTTCTCTCAAAAACTGTTATTTTTGAACTTTTTGTTCTGTATCTTCGAAATGACCGAAATCTGCTTTTATCAGATACTAATCAGCACGTCTCCTCGTCAATACGAATCGAATGCATTTTAAATTATCCCAAATGGATTCTCTATTCTCTAAAAAGCTTCTATTTTTCATTAAGTTTTTGCTACAAATCGTCAAACGGCTAGCCCCACATTTTTCAAAAACTAATTTCCCAAAGCACGATTCCCCAAGCAATATGTTTTATTTTTGAATCATAACTAGCTCGTCTCTTTGTAATTATGAAACGAATGTTTGGTGAATCATTCTAATCGGATGCTCCATTCTTTCAAAAGCTGCCTTTATCAAATACTAATTAGCACGTCTCCTCGACAATGAGAATCGAATGCTTTTTAAATCATTCCAATTAGATTCTCTATTTTCTGACAAGCTTCTATTTTTTGCACTTTTCACTCAAAATCTCCGAAACGGCTGTACCCATCTTTCCAAAACTAATTAGCACGTACTCCAGCCAATACGAATCGATTGTTTTTTTTAATTTCATCATTGTCTGTATAATTCAGACTTATATTCCACAAAAAATTTAATAATTTAGGAAATTTGTGGCCGTTGTTGACAACCATTTGTGAAAAAAAGTTCCTGCCAGAGCTGAGAAGTCAGTGGTTCTGAACCCAAAATGTGTAAATGTTTGTAAAAAAATAATTGTAAATAAGCCGTTTGAGTTAGAAAAGCACAAATACGAACAAGTGCGTCATGTTTTTAGGAACATTTAAGATAATTTTACAAAGTGCGAATTTTCTGAAAGTGGTGCTGCAAATTTTTATTATATTGAAAGACTAACGGTAATATACAAAAAAATCCTCTTCTTAATTTTCATGAGTCCCTATGTACAAAAATATTTTTTTTGTAAATATTTATTTCTTAAAAAAACTATTTCAAAGCATGATTGGCTTACATAGAGATACAATATTCGATTATTTAACTGTAGATAAATTAGAACAAATATTTTTGCTAATTATGAATAAATCGATAAAATAAGTCACATTAAACAAGTTTCGATTATAGTTTCATAGTTTATTACAAATTACCCAAATAAAATTTCGAAAAACGTGAATTAGTAATAAGAGTCCATAATTTCACTTCTTAATAAATATTCAAATTAATTGGTGACCTATAACATACAAGAACAATATTTTATAACAGTAATAAAGTTCGTATACAGATAATTTATGAAACGTTGCTTTAATGGAAATTAAAACTTTTTAACAACTTCAACACTCAAATTTATTCATTACAAATTATAATGAATATTTAAAAGGTAATATATACATATATATAAAGGTGTGAGTGTGGATATAAAATTTTACCTACATCGTAGCGTTATTTTGACTTTTTTATTTAAGTGTCGTAGATATGTTAATGAGTGAGCGTCGAATCATTCATAAGATATTTTTAAAGACGTCAATATTTTTCTATAATTTATTCGAGTTTGCGATAGAATCACAATAAATTTGATTTTCACACGCTTTCTAGATTGATTACTATAGGATCATCACACAACTCATAAATTTACCTCGTACTTTACACCAATGATTGTTTATTGCTAATAAATATTCATTTGGATAAATTTAAATACGTAAATAGACATATAATAATCATATTAAATCATGCTAATGTGTTTCATGAACAAGAATTTATTATGCGATAAAAAAAAATTACGACATATTAATCATAGCAGATAGTAAAAATGTGACAAGATTCGTTGACAGAAAATGGACACAAATCGAGAATCTAGAATTGTGCAAAACACATTAATTGATTTTAATAGAGATATTAGAATTCGTCAAACATTTGATGAAATTATTCAAATGTACACCCACGTGTGTGGGCACGTATTCAAAATTTCTATTCTTATACGCACCTTATCGTTTTGTTAATAAATAAATCCATCAAAAGAAAATTTATACTAGAAATATGTAAAATAAAAAAAGTAATCAATAGATTATTGTTAGATGACTGAAGTAAATTGAAATAAAAAGCACTTTCTTTTCTACTATTACGTTACTAGATAGATTTAAAGCGTATATAAGTATAAGTTTGTTTTTCAAAATGCGAAAAATTTTTAATAGAATAATAATTTCTACTAGAAATATAACTGCTAACTAGTTAAAAGAAGCATTTTACCTTGAGGCAAGTTGCATGAATTAGAAATATAATTACTAACTAGTTAAAAGTAGGATTTTGCCTTAAGATAAGTTTCATGAACTTTGCGTTAAGTCAACTTAATCAACTCAATGTATAAGAAATGAAATTTAGCTATTTAGTAAAATAGTCAACTGTTAATTTCGATTTATTTTTTCTTTGAATAATAAATAATCCATAAGATTTTCAATTGAAGTCTTTAATAAATACTTAACTAATACTAACTAATAATATCTGTAACTGTATAAATTAAATTAATTTGTACAACACATTTAATTTTATCTATTTTGTGTCCAGTAAAAATGTATTTAATTCGAGTGACGTCAACTGTAATCAGTAGCTATTTGCGAAACACCACAGAACGCACATGTGCTTTGACATATATATTCTGATTAGAATCGGCAAAATTCTAAATTTTGATGATTTTTTTATAATGCGACCGCTAAAAATACAACGTTACGAAAAAACGGTCCAACCGATCTTTACCAAAAACTAATCAATGTGATTTGCAATGAATATTTTTCGAACAGTTTATGAATTTGAATCGACTAAAAATTGTGGTCCAAAACGTATACTAAAAATTTTACACCTTTTTGCCAATTACAAAGAAACGGCTTGGCCGGTCGTCGCATAAAACTGTTAAACGTTAGTCTTTATTGAGTTGCTTTTAATTTTTTGAAATTAGTCAAGCCGTTCACATATACACACATACCTTTTCCAAATTTAGTCTCATTCGATTCAAAGTGACATGAAACGTCGAGTAAACATAAAATTACCAAATCATTTTTAATGACAAAATCTTCTATTTCTCTGTTTTAAAAACAATCTAATTATTTTAAAAAAACCCTGCCGGTATTAATATCCGACAAATCCATTATCGTAAATAATTGCAGACGAATAAAAAAATTATTCAGTGGAGTAAAGAGCTAAAATTTCAAGATATCATTTATGTTAATTATAATTAAATTTTCTACAGTCTGATAATATATCAAAGTATCAAACAATCTTGTTCTTACTGTTCAGGAAATTTTACTCAGAGAAATTTGATGTAGAGAAAGTTGTAATCAATCAATTTTAGTGATAATCAAATAAATTAAAATTGATCAAATAGATATCACTCACTTTATAAATTTAGTAATGCACAGAATAAATTATTAGTCAATATATTATTTTATACAAATTTTATATTTTCTAGACCAAAATTTGCTTGCAATTTATACCTGCATAAAAATTCAGGAAAGGCGTTTACTAATAGTTTACAATGCCAACAACATGTATTAAATTTTATTTTAAATATTTATTTGAATTATCTTTAGTCAGAACGATAATAAAGTTTTTATCAATTTAATATTTAGTAAAACTATCAACGGCATTGTTATGAAATTTACAACACCATTTTTTTTTATTATTGCAAACTAATTGTTAAAGTTATAGTAATCGTCCAAAAACTGAAAATGAATTTTTTGCATATCTTTACGCTTCAAGGTTTCTGAACATTACCTTAGAAAAAAAAATTATGTGTGTGTGTATATATGTGTGGATACAATTTTTTGTCTAAGTTTCATACAAGTTTTTGAGAGCACGGATCAACCGATTTGAATGATTCAAAAAGCAATCGATTCTTATTGACAGGGGACGTGCTGATTAGTTTTTGGCAAAGACTGTGAAGTTTCATTGCGATACGGGAAGTTCCAGCAATTTGCTTCACGGCACAATGCCATGCACCACTAGTTATCTTTTTCTTTGCATTATTCAAGCAAAGACAACCGTTTTAAGAAATTGAAAAAAAAACAAATTTTAGATTCTTTTATGTAAGTTTTTGAAAAATAAAAGTAATCGATAATTATCAAATTACCACTAGTTATAATTAGTGAAAAACAAGAAAAAAAATTTATGGGTAATGATCAATGAACAAGATCATTTTCTTGAATGTCTTAAAATAAACAAGGTGTTGCAAAATGTGTATACATTGTGTATTAACTTTAATATGATGATAATGTTTATCGTTATAATTGCATATTGCATTATACCCATAAAACTTATAACCTCCGCCAAAAATTCTTGACGAGAAATTTTGCATGATTTCACCAAAAAAATTAAGTATAAAACAAACACATCGTTTCTTTTTTCGATAAAGATCTGCAAATCACATAATATAATTACAATACATGTCGCAGTGGCGTCCAAGAATTCTTTCCGATAAAAAGTTCATTTAATCTGAACGAAACCTGACCGGCGACCCAATACAGGTGTGCTGGGCACGTGATTTCTCTCGAATTAAAAATTCTTTATTTTAACACATATAATGGAAGATATTTGTCGAGTATTTAACGTCCGATCGTAAATTATCGATGAATTGGTCGAAGCTCATGACTCAGGTCTCTCTGGAACGAATTAATATTTAAAATACGGAAAAAAAAATCCGCGTGAGATATTGTAATTTGATGACACTCCGATGGACGAGAAATAAAAACCGCTAGGTATGTGTCGTTATAATGTGTTGGCCGTGGGCTATTATGTTAAAATATTGTTAATTTGTTGTTTAAATATCACATTTATGGCTTTGATTACATTGTCAGAGAAGTGCTCGGAACGTACGAGATGGAATATCTTATTGCGGATTAAAAATCATGTTACTTTATTTATGGAAATATTGTGGGATAAATTATTCAGTATTATGATTTGTTCAAATATTTCAGTAATTTCTTCTTGGTCAAATGCTTCGTAATGAGGATTAAGATTAAGTTAAAAATATGGAAAACAACAACAAAATTTTGTTTCTTTAACGCATTAGCGGACAGTAAAAGTTTCAGCAAGGTACAAAAACTGACAGTGATATTATTTGTAAATAGAAATGTATTTGATCATCGTTTAATGGAGTAGTCAGATTATCATTTGGTAATCGTTATATACTATGAATGCTATAGCATCCACGTAAAAATTAATTCAAGTTACTCAATTACTCTTCTATTTTACGCAATTTGCTTGCCTATGATAATTAGGGACTACGAGAAAAATGAGATAACTCGAAAATATTTAAAGAATCAGTTAGTTTTTACCTTGAGAGGTATAATAATTACAAAAACCTTAGATTATGGAAAATTTAGTTCAAAATAAATGACTTAAACATTTCAATGCTATATCATTCATGTTATTCTGCATCACAATGAAAATCAATGCTATAGCATTCACGTCTGCGAACGTATTAATTTAGAACCATTTTATTTTTGATTATTTGTTCACTATTGCAATAACTTCAAAATTTTACAATTTTTAAAGTGAATTTTTACAATTTAGAAATTATTTTCTATTTATACCTCCTTAAAAAAAATCTAATAAATGTTCTTAGTCCATTAACATTTTCATGTTCTATAGAATAATATGTTTGAAAATTCTATTATCGTAATATTATGTGCTCTGCCTTAGACAATAATTCAATATCTACAAGAAATTTAATATTTCTTGCATAATTAACTACGAACAAATTTTCTATCAAAATATAAAAATGCTTAATTTCTCCTGTGCATGTTCAATACGAGCTAGAAATTAAATTTTTGAATTCATTTTGTTTTAAATTAACAACACGGTCCATCATATAGTTCTACACAACAAAAATAATTTTACCAATCGATTATTTGAATTAAATTAAGTTTTCCTAATACATCCAATGAGACACTAAAAAATAGTAATAAATTCTAATTACACTGTAAATTATTTTGCTAAAAAGTATGCCTCTAACCTTAATACATTTTTTATTCGTTGATATCACTTTTTATAAAGAACTGTTTGATGTATTGTATTTCCGATAAAAACAGTTAAATAAACTTAGACCAATTTTTATATTATTATAATAATTGATAATATAAAAAAAGAAAAAATCATTTTCAATCACTTACCATATAGTATGTTTGATGAGAATTTGTCTTCTTTTACCTTTTCACCGGTATCATTCTGTAACAAATTACAATTATTTAATAACTAATGATAAAATTACAATTAAATATATAAAACTAGTTAATTGATAATGTATTTGTTTATCGTAATTGACTAATTATTGAATCAAATACCAATAATAAGAGAAAAATACTTGATAAGCAGATTCTTTTTAATTCGACAATTGAATTATTTTAATGTCCTAAAAATAATTCATTGAAACTTCTAACTATTGCATACTTAAATATCTGCTATTAAAAACAATATTCAATAACTTATTAGAATAATAGCAAATAAAAATGCTGAAATTAGTAATATATCGTTGCAATTTGCTCAACGAGTAATATAAATATACAATTATATACCGAATTTATAATTCTTTATTGTGCAAGATTGAATGAAAATTTTGAAGCGCGACTAGGGTGTAAATCCGTACAAATGCATCGGAAGTGCGTTACGGCAGATGATCCGAGTGCCAATGATTCGTCATTCGCTCTCGAAGATATCATTTCTATATGGGCCGATTGTGATTAGTCGTGTATGTGAATAGAGATCTGTCGTTGTATGCATATCTTAAAAATGTGATCTTTCCTACGAACGATTAGTTTTTTGATATTAACATAATATGTACATAATCATGACAAAAGTTCTAAAAAATGAGAAAAATCACATTTATATATTAAATATTTTTACGCACATATACTGATTTTTGTCATAATTTGGTACACCTATACAATAAAACAAAATTCTACTTATAATAATTTTGCCAATAATTTATTAGATAGCTAAAGCAGCGGTGAGAAACACTTAATCATCAACCCAAAATGTTTTTCTCTAAATTGATATTACCCCTGTAATTTTGTTACGTAGTTATAGAATTTATTAAAACTCTTCTTTGATAATTCAGGTTGTTGGGTTATAATTTAACCCTTGTAGCTGTGGACTGTATTAAACTTTGATTTGTTTGTATATCATGTATTTGTTGCAGTTCTAATCACAATCACTAATTTGTTACTAAGTTATAATGAATGAAGATATATTTATTTTTATTGGTTATTTACATGTTGTCAAGCGGACTTTACTTTTAGAAGTGAACAACTAGTTCAATTAAAACACTCCGCTACCCCCTCTACCAGGGGTAGCAACCATTCCATGTAAAACTTAATGCCCTGAAGTTTGTCACCTTCATGGCCAATATAATAAAACGAAAAGACGTCAGAACAACCCCTATGACGAAGAGAGATTGCCCTCTACGGTCAACTACGTAGCAAATACAGTAAATATCAATTAAAAATAAATACTTTTACCCCAATTTTAAATTTTTACCCTGTTTGGGGTATTTTACCCCGGTTCCACGACCACTGCGCTAAAGTGTTAAAGCAAGTTGATTCGTGCAAGTTGATCTTTAATAATTTAAAAATAAATTACATTTGTAGTAACTAGTAAATTAACTATATATTATTAATTAACTAGTACCTCATAGATGTTGAATTGTTTATCGAACACGTGTTATATTATACTATGTTGTTAGTTATTAAAAATGTTTATAACGTCAAATAAGTTCAATGATGCAATTCAATGCAATGCAAATCTTTCAAATCTCATTCTCATTACAAGGTGCACTAAAAAGGTTGTCCTACCCCTAAAAAACGTCACATCATTCCTCGCAAGGTGTACCGCCTCATGTTAGACTGTAGTGTGTCTTGTGATGTGGGGTAGTTTCGGGTTTGTCTATCCCCCGAACCCGAGTGATTCAGAGGGCATTCAACTTCACTTGACCCTCAATGTGAACACTAGGTCAATCGATATATCGAATTCTCTTATTTCGCTTGACCACTGCGTTCGAAAGTAACTCTTGCTAGTATCGAGTATCGACAGCTGGGAGGCGGATAAGAGCGATGTCGACGAACATAAGCATCGATAACAATACGATACGAATTGTAGTTTCGAATTTAATACAATTTTTATTTGTACTATAATTACAATTTGATATTCATTTCGTATCATATTTGTTCACACTAACTATATTGTATTGATTGAAAACGAAACTACTGGTGCATTGCATTGTGCCTTAAGGCGAATTGCTGAAACTCCTTGTACCATAATAAAATATTCAAAGACTAAAATTTAGTAAAAAAAATATTTTTTGGAAATAAAAAAAATTCTAATAGCAATTTTTCTCCAATAGCAATCGTTTTGTCAGCATAAGCAGAAAGTTTTCTGAATCGCCATTACGAATTGAATATTTTTTGAATCATTCAAATCAGATGCTCCGTCCTTTCAAAATCACCCTTTCTATTTTGTGCAATTTTTGCTCCGTATCTCCGAAACGGCTGAACCTGCTCATCTCCCTATCAATAGAAATTGAATATATTTTCGAACCATGCAAATCGGTTGATCCGTGCGCCCGAAAACGTGGATAAAAAATTGCATCCATACATGCACACACGCAAGCACTCATTTTTTCTAAGGTATGCCCAAATGTTCAGAAACCTTCAAAACATGAAGATATGCAAAAAGTTTCAATTTCGATTTTGACGATCACTATAACTTACCTTACGGAATGTTAAAAATGGAGTAGGGCGGAACACAAAAGTCCAATTTGACTTTAATGACAAAATTTGTAACGTGGTCCTTTTTACCCCATGGCCGGAGTAAATTGGATTGTTTTTATTTTATTACAATTTACACAATAATAGCTACATTATTCAACCAAAATATAAATTGCATGGGTCCATGTTTTACAGAGATTTTACTGTGAATAACCTTGATCTCGTTTTTCGTCAGAAATATTCATCACCAGAGTTGAAATAACTATTTATTTAATTTATCACTTGTAAAATATATTTTTGTATCGTAATTTATTTTTTTATTTACTAGTTTTTATTGTTATTGCCAGACTAAAATTACAGTTTGTACTTTTTACCCCACCCAAGGTTTTATAGTGGTTAAATGAAAAACTACTGTTGAATTTAACTTAAAATTACTAATACATGTTTTAAAACAATAAAATTTCTCATAAACTTAAAAATTATTTTGAGGTCTCGTAAACTAAGGTGATGGTTGGTTAAACATCTTTTTTCCGCTACTTGCAAATATTGTGGTGCATCCCGCGTACCTTTAGAATAATGGTTGAACTATCTCTAATTAATAAATTGTATAATTAAATTTTCTCTAATAATGAGAGTATATTTTCAATTCAATGCAGCAGAAAGGGTACTTGAAAACATATTTCCATTTATATTTTTATGTAAAAACCGATATCTCCTCTTATTTCATCAAAAGAAAGCTCTGAACAATGAGCTACGCAAAAGCCCTTTTTTAAGAATAATATCAATTTATATGAAACTATTACTCGTCTTTATAAATATTTCGTATTTTTTCTTGATTTATTCTAAAGCAAACAATAAATATTACCAACACTTGTTTCTTGCTTATGAAAATAGTAATTTTAAATTTAATCATTTTAAAAATATATGCATTGAAACATGCCTACCGAAATTTATCACTAATATTTTAATCTACTAATAAGATACTAAATTTTGGTAATTTTATTGTAAATCATTGTCGTTTTATTATAATCATACATCAATAATAAACGTGAAAGTACCTTCTCAAATTATTTAAATTATTTTTTTATGAAAATGTAAAAGAAAATAATTATACATTTGAAAACTTGAACAATTTTGTAGTGAATCTTCTCAATAAGGATTTAAATATCCATTTGTCCATGGGCGACAAACACATATCTTGGACAGCGACAGGAATCGCGTGTTGCTTATGTAGTATATAGTCTAGACTGGTAAACAACGGTTTTCAAACTCTGGTAGTTTCATTTTTTTTTATTAAAACTAAAATTGTATTTGTCATGCATTTAAACGCAAGTATACCCAAGACCATATTAGAACTAGAATGCATTGTGCATGTGCTTAGCAATAAAACACACCAAGGAAATATCTGTTCAATTCTTGGCCAAATTATTATATATAGTTTTTTATTTTTATTAAAATATTATATATAGTATTTAAATCTGAAAGTGATACATATTAGTAAATATATCGATGCAAAACGGTTTGATACTTCGTTTATGATCAGAATCATGTCTATTTGTTCTAAAAGTGCAGTCTAAATAGCACCACTTACCAGTCTTATGTGAAAATGTAAACAACGATACCAATTGTGGTTAATAGCTATAAAAGTATATCAAAATTTATTTTAAATACTTAATTATTATTTTCTTTAATTATGACAATGATTCAAAACAATGTAAATTTTGCTAATTAAGAGAATAAATATAAAAGACTAAAATTTTGTACAATTGATGAATATTTGCAAAACTTCATAATAAATAAATTAGGATTATATTTAACACATTTTCTACAGCAATCATTCTTTTTTTGTTTTTTATTTTATTTATTTTTTCATTTTTTTTAAATTTTATTTTAGTTAATCTGATTATATCTACAAGAAGAGATAGAATTCATGAAATTACATATTTATAGAGAGTTTTTACAAGTTTATAAAATCAATTATTTTATGTTAGTGAGAAAATTATGGCAAAAAACAAACTAATCTTCAAAAGCACATATAATATAATCATAATACAACAAAATTTTAGCAATTTGCTCGAAACCAATATTTATATTCTGGGGAAAAAATGGTTCTATTCGGTTCGTCATAATAAGCTTAAATCAAGTCATCGAGCTTTTGATTCCAATGTGGTCAGAAATTAAAATATATTCTTTCTCTGAGGATAGCATTGAAATAAGAGATTCTTGCATTGTTTACTAAAATCAATTTTATGGTATTTATATAATATTTTACACTTTGAAAATGTTTTATTTATAATTGTCTACTCATTGGAGATTTGCTAAGAGAACATTACACTATATTGTATATTATCTATATCAAGAATGAAGTATAAAATATATTTTTTAAATTACTATATTTTGAAGACAAAAAAACCGATCGTTAATACTTCAAATGCTTAAGAATTTATTATTATTTATTTAATAAAAAAAATTTAGATATATTATTGTCTTAGATTAGATATAATGCTATCTTATTAAATCTTCAGTATACTAGACATTTTTTGAAAATAGTATTTATTCTACATTTGTAGTCACATTGTATATCATTTATACCAAAAATGCAGAATAAATACAATTTCCAAAAAATATATATTTAAAGACAAAGAAACGTTTGTTTAAGAGCACTACAAACGCTTAAGAATTTATGTTATCTATGTAAAATACGAACGATTTCAACAGAATCTACGTGAACTTTTAAAAAAAATGTACAAAGAAAACTTTTCGAATTCACAGTTGAAGTATCCGAGAAGTTGGAGTATTATATAACCAGAGTATACACGGGCGGTCAGTAACTTTTCAGGCAAGCCACAACTGTTTGTGTTCGCGTGAGCTATAACGCGACTTTTTTTAAGGGAAATCCCGTGTTTCAGGAATTACAAAGAAGAGAAAACTTAACTCTTTAAATAGTTGCTAATAAATTATTTTTCTGCATTATATAAATTATTTTCAATTTATTATTTGTTATACTCATATTATTAGAACGATTCTCGAGAATAATTTGATAAATATCTGTTAGCTATGCCTAGATGGCGAGGCTGCATTGTACGAATGTTGGTATGAATGGTAGTATGCATCTATATAAAATCTCTATGGTTGGTGATAGTAGTAAGGAGTAATTATAGAGAGATTTCAGTGAGATACGTGTATAGTTAGTTTAGTGCTATTGAGAGAGTTATTATAAACAATCAATGAGTATTTAGAGATAAATTATTATTAGAGACGACACAGAGTTAACATATTTAAATTAGTACTGACATTGTTGTTACTGTTATTGGTCATATACGTGTAAAATTTCAGATATTATAAATTTTACTAAAATTTATTTGTTTAACATAGAATAATGTTACAAAGTCTTGTTTTGATTAATTGATAATAATAGTAATTGATATAATTTTCTAAAATTTATTATATTTAATTTGTTATATTAGATTTTAATATTTTAATAGGAGTTATGTGGCAACACGAGTTGACCATGAAATACGAGTTAGCTTTGAAACCATAGATCACTAAAAACATCAGATTGTCATGACATATCAAGATTTGTAAACAAATATATTTTTGATACTTTTAATAAATTTTACTAGATTTTTATTTTTGATAACAAATTTCCATAAATTAAAACATATAAAATGAAAACAAAATATTTATGCTTTAGTGTTTAAGTTTAGGTCCAATAGTGATTTATTTTTTTATATTCTTTGCACTTATATTTGTTTTCATTTTGTGCTTCTCAAAAATATAATATATATAGTACATAAAATACTTAAAATCTTATTCAAATACATTCATACCATTCGGCCTGAGTTTTTGAAATATCGTTTCTAATTAAGGGACACCGGATACGGTTTCACTAAATTAGTTGTGGCAGCACAGTAACAGCCGAACTATACTGGTCCAAAGAGCAAAAAATGAAGTATGTTTGTACGAGCAAGTTTCCATTATTGCATTGAGTCAGCACTCTACATTGAGATAATCTGTAGACCGAATTGCTTTTAAAGAGCCAAAAGGAAGTGTCCATTTTTTTTAATAACAACTTACTTGAATGCAGATAGATCATTTTGTTTATTATTTTTCTGTAAGTTGAACATCAGTAGTTGATTACCAGCAATTAGTTTTGTTTTATGTGACATATATTTCTTGTCCTTTTTGATAAAATTTTAACGGATAAAAAAAATCTAACTTAACTAATAAAAATTCGAAAGAGAAAGGGAAAGGAATATCCAATATAAGAAGTAAAAAAAAATTAAACAAAATGATTAGCGTTCGAAACTTTGAATTTATTAGAAAAACGAAATACTGTCAATAAAAATTACAGTTAAAAAAACGAAAGGGCAAGACAATGAAATTAAATGGCAAACAATTCTTTAAAATTTTGATAATTCAACAAAATCCTGTATTGCCATTTTGTTCTTTGTTACAATATTATAAACACTTCTGATACTTCGTTGAATTGATTATAAAAAAAAAACTAAAATACTAAACCAAACGGCTGACAATTGTAAACCAACATATTTACTACACGTCCTTAAATAGTAATATGAAATTAATTAATTAGTAAAGATACAAGTGAATAAAAAAATACACCGTTAATATATCTCACTAACACAGTTAATGATACAAAGGTGCAATTTCTCTTGACTTTATAAAAATCTAAATAAGTTTTATAATATTTTTTGCCATAAATAATTTTTCAACAATATAAAAACTTATTCATGAATCATCTATCTACATGATTATCTTAATCAGTTAAAAACTCTGTCACAAACAAAATAGATTACATTTCATATGATAACTATTTTATAAAGAAACAGAGCAATATTTGTTTGCCTATTCCGAAATAAAATGATACCAAGAATCAAAAAAATTCTGTAAGTTTGTCAAAAGCTAGAGATGCACATAGAAGATATAAGCAATTCGAAAAGCAAATATCAAAAATAAAAGAATAGAATTTCTAAAGCCAGAATTATAAACTCAGGCATATACTAACAAATACATCTAAATATGATTCTATCAAGGGATTTTAATGTAACGATATTCTTTTGTCCCAATAACGAACTTGCCTCGCTTTTGATCTGAAAACTATTTATGACACAAATAAACCAATACACAGGAATAGGTATATATATACCTATAATATATAGGTAGTTCCTATTTACGAAGATTCTTTTTACACATACAGAAATTTTGAGAGAGAGACTCACATGTACTCATATTAGCAAAAGTTGCGGATGTACATGTGTGAAATCCTGCAAAAAAAATTAACGGCCTGTCGTATTATAAATATCTGATGGTACAGTCGGATAGAAAATTATAAATTATAAATTGGACTTTTTATGATTTATTGTAGAATGTGTCTTTATATGGTTTTAACATTAAATTAACTAATAGCATAACTAACTAATGTAAATTATTTGTAGTTGTGAAAACATGCAGTAACAACTTTTTCGTAGCTATATCATACGATATTGTAATTGTAATAAAATTATAGTAGTTTATTATTATTAAAATTTAATAATAATTAATTAAATGGTTTGCAATAACTAAAAATGAAAATATATTTATTAACATGAACATAATTGAAAATGCTCTAAAGACAACATTTAACCCTTTCCACTCTCTAATTCCAAGATTCATATAAATTTTGCCGCCAGAGCGGCGGCATCCGAGTGGAAAGGGTTGGTCATATTTTTCTAAGTATATTGATGACACTTACAGTACATATTCATTATCAATAAGGTAATTGTTTTTATTATTTGATCTTTATTAACCCTTTTGCTACAAGAGTGTTTTTCATAGCATTTTCACTGGTCTACAAGCCGCCCAAGAATTTGGCACTTCAATATTTTAAAATTTTCCATTTTTCAATTAAAAATGTATTTAAAAAATAAAAAAACACTTCTAAGAAACTTAAAAGAAAACACAATAATAAAGTAATAACTACGATAATTTTACTCAGAGAGTCAAAAAATGGACATTCTGGATGTCGTCTATAGACGACACTCGTACTTCCAAGTCATCATGTGGGTGTCACCTATAGGAGATGCTCTTATTTAATTCATGAACTTAAATTTTAGTAAGTATTTATTGCTAAACAGTATTATAAAACAATTTCAAACAGCGATAAACACAAGGATACTTGCACAGAATTAATAACATTAGATTGTTTGTCTTATGTGGAACAAATAATATTATGCGTTTCTCAATAATCCGACCAAAAAACAAAAACCCTTCTTATATTATGTAGATAATAGGTAAGGTAGGTAATCATCAGTATAGATTGCAATAGTACCTATTACACTGAATTTAATTAAGAGTTTTATCAAAATTTTGTTAAAACTTATCGTCTCAGATCAGAACAGTTCATATTAATAAATAGCTTTCAGGCAGATTCTTTAATGACACACAAAGAAATGTTGAACCTTATAATTTGAGATACCCAGCTGTAAGTCTGTAAATACTTGTATATTGACACTAAAAAGTTATCTCAAAACTTACTTATCTTAGGGTGTCAATACCATATGTAGGTTTTGAGACAACTTTAGGGTGTCAATATACAAGTATACACAGACTTACAGCTGGGTAATTCGAATTCCGAAGTAAACTTACTATAATGACTGAACTAATACGGTTTCGGCATACTTTACATTTTGGATTGTCGAATAAAAATTCAGATAAAAATTCTTCAGGAGCATGACCAAAGTAGACCACTTTTTTGATTTCCAAGAGCATGTTAACAAACAACACTGGTAGTACGAAAAAATTCTCCAAAAGATAATTTAGGGAGATATAGACCAATGAATTGGCTTGTTTATTAGATTAGGTGACGGTTTTGGAATACTTTGGAGGAACATTTTGGATTGTCAAGTAGACAAGATTAATCAAGTAGACAACTTTTGTGATTTCCAAGAGCATATTCAAACAACACTGGTAGTTTTTAAAAGAATATTTAAAAGACAGTTTAGGAAGATGGAGCAATAAATTAGCTTGTTTATTAGATTAGATGACGGTTTTGGCATAGTTTGGATTGTCGAATAAAAATTTAGGTAAAAACTCTTTAGGAACACGTCCAAGATTGATCCAGAAAGCCCCCAAGTAGACAACTTTTATGATTTTTAAAAGCATGTTAACAGACAATACTGGTAGTATCAAAATATTCTTTTAAAGATAGTTTTAAAGTTTAGGGAGATGGATCAATAAATTTGCTTGTGTATAAAATGGATCATCGATCATATCCTCACAAAATTACCTTGTTCCTTTCTCCAACGATCATATTTTGTTTGCAAACATACAATGATTCCTCAATAGTTCCTGAATTGACTACCGCGATAAAGACATCAACTAAAAATTAGCATAAAGGTTTTATCTATAATATGCTAGGATGGCTGCATAAACATATCTTACCGCATGACAATCACATTAGTCCCAAAAGTTAGCCTAAAGCTCTCTCTCGTAGATCTGTCACACTATTACAATTTTGTTACTTCTGGGGCACACTTTCGATTCGTATGCAAATTTGTTAGACCTGGGCCACGCTTATCTAGCACCCAATTTTCGGGCTGAAAAAAATCGAGCACGCGTCGGATGAAAAACCACGCGACTATTTTTTCTAACTCTTCATCTAACCATTAATTTGCATACACAGGGGACCATATTCCGAAGCAAGCGCCACTGGGCTTATGTATTCAAATTTGTACCGGGCCCTTGGAATATTTTTGTTCGACGACAAAAAACAACTGCTCTAGATACAGAACATAATATATCATTCATTACGCGTATTAAATAAAAGGGTTATTAGGCTAAATATTTACTTATAAAAAAAATTCGTGCGTGATCTGCCTTCATGATAATAATTCCCTTTGTTCAACAATTGATAATAGAGTAATCAGCTTTATAGAGTATTTAGAATCATGCGGTTGTTATGAAACAAAAAGTAATTTGGAATAATGGCTCATAAAACATGATGAATTCAATTAGTTTTTATAATTTGTAGTATTACTAAGAAAAATAGTTGGATCATCCAGGTTCAGCGGGGTGTAATGTGATGTTTTATGATTTTATTTATTATTACCAAGTTATATGATTAAATTGCATTAATCAAAGAAATTAATATTATTGATTTAGTGCTTTATTTCAATACCTACAAAACTATGTTCCCAGGATCGTAAAAATATATTTATATTGATTTATACATCAAAACATGTAAATTTCCAAATCAAAATCGCTTTTTCGCCAATTAATGTTTATACTTGTTTTTTAGCATTCATTAGTAATTACGAGCTATAATTTATCCCAATACTAGTTTTTTTTATTTTGATTAATCTGATGCTGAAATTAGTATAATAGTTACTTCAACGCCATTGATAAATTGACTACAATTAACATCTTAACTTTATTTTTAACAAAAATATTACTTTTGATTATTAATAGATTGAAGTACAAATTAAAAGCATTAGAAAGTTTTTACTTCCCAGATAATATTTTTATTTAAAAAAGTTTTGAATAGTTTTAATAGTTCAAATATAAACTAGGAAAGAGTATAATTACTAATTTTCTTGTAGAACATTATCTATATTGATCGAAATTTAGTAAAATAGCGATTTATTCAGTTTTACAGATTTAGGTCAGAGATAACATAAATAGTTAAATTCAAATCTGTTCAATAATAATCATGTATTTTTGAACGTGCTAAATCAACTCGTTATCAACAATAATCTAAACAAAATATAAATAAAATTTGTATCTAACTGTAGATAGAAAAAAGTTTTTAAAACAATATTTAATTTACTGTCTTTTATTAATATTTTTTAACTTGAAATTTTTGGAATGTAATTCTACAGTTTATTAATATAGATAAAAATGATTATATCCTCAATATATGTTATAGTTTTATCAAACGTTTTAAACAGAATAGACATTTATTATACTATTTAATTTTCCTCTCAATTCCATAAATTTATCATATAAAATTTTTCAGTCGCCTGTATCGTGAATAATTGTTATAAAAATTAAAAAGTGTAAATAAATTTAATGCAACTTTTCGTAACAACGTATCACAAATATAATAAAAATGAAGTGGTAACAAAAAAGTTGGATTTTAGGCACAAAATTCTTTTTAGAGTGCTTTATTAACTCTTTTTTGTCTTCCTAAAGTTACAATACAAGTAAATGTTACAATATGTTAATACAGAAAGAATTTATGTTATTCAATTTATGTTATAGTTTTTCAAAATTTTTAATCAAAATAGACATTTATTATATCTTCTTAATTTTTCTTCTCTATTTCTCTGATATCTCGTATAAACTTGAAATTTTTTAAATAAATTTACATCCAGTTGCCCATCCAATCCAAGTTAGATTTTGGGCACGAAATTTAATTTGTAGTTCTATTAATAATCATTTTTTAGCTTAAAATTCCTGGATTATAATTCTACAGTATATTAGTACAGATAGAATTAATGTCAATTTTGTAACAACACAAAATTCAAACAGAATAGACATTTATTATATTTTGTTAATTTTTTGTTAATTTTCATTTCTAGTTTTTTAATTTCTCGTATAAAAGTTTTCTCTCTGCTGTACCGTGAATAAAGACTAATTGTTATAAAAATTAGGAAATGTTTTCCAACAGATATCACAAATATAATCAAAATAAGGTGTTGAGAAAAAAATCTGATAAGCACAAATTTTATTCACTGTCTTTATCAATTTTAACAATTTTTGTTGTAATTGTACAAATGTTCAAATGAATATTTAATGAACATTATAAAATAAAATTGATATATATTTTATCTTATTAATTTTTCTCTATTTTTTAATTTATCGTTTAAAATTTTTCTGTCGCCTGTACCGTGCATAAATAAGTTTTGGCGATGTATTTTTTCGTCTGTTTGAACTCGCAAACCGATCTATCGGATACCTGGCCGAATTTATAGATGGCTGGATGGATCTATAATATAAATAAACCATGCAAAGAAGGGTCTTGTTTCATTCATTTGCACACATATGCACAATGCAGAACCGATCCGTCAAAAATTACTCAGGTAGACACGAAATAATGGCAAAATCGACGATCGGAAGGTATCAATACGAAACGGAAATTGTGAATTGTTTCGACGAAATAATAAATTAGGTTCTCACCATTTGAGAAAGAAAATATTTAATCGAATAAAAATTATATTACAAACAATTGAAAAAAATATACGAACAAATGTGCTAAATTATGCTTAAATACTAAAAAAATATTTTCATGAATTTATTTTTCAAATATTAAATATACACTATTACATATTATATTAACTAACTAAAATTCTACAATGTTTCATAACAAAGCAAAAATCTTCAAACCATGTATATTTTTTCTGCAAAAATTATTGTTTGTTGTTTTTCTTTCTAACAGCCAAGGGTAAAAGCGAAAATTAAATTAAAAGCTGAAACAATTTTTTCTATTATATTCAACAGCAATTAGAATTTACCGAGTTCTATAAGCTGTTTTGTGGACTTCTTTAATGGACCTGACTTTTTATGGACGGCAGCCCAAATGGTTGTCCTACCTCTATGTGATCTTTCATTATTACAAATTCTGCAAAATTGGTGATTTTTTATGTATCAATGTCAGGAAAAGGCTATTATGACTCGTTAATATATTTCTATCTATATTTCTCTGTAAAAACCTATGTCACTATCACTACTGCTTGACATCAGACTGTCCAAAGACAATAGCCCTAAATACTAGAGTACTGGGGAATGCATGATATAAAAGGTGTTCGGAGTCTTTCGACACTTTCTTCGAAATTTCCAAGTTGTTTCCAAGGATTTTCTAACGACTATCTTTATGTTTATATCAATTGCAAAAATATTTTACTAAAATAAGGAGTATTCTCTGCAAATTATTTTATAAATAAATTAGCTTAAAATATTAACGACTTGTAAGACTTTGTATATTTAATACATAAGTATTCAAAGGAAATAATTTCTATTTATATTTAAATATAAGTTTCAGTATGAGCTTTTAGAGATAAAATACCTTATTGTTAATAAATATAACTAAAATATTTAATTATATATAATATATAATTATAATTTTAATATATAAATAATATTTTGTGATGTCTTATGTAAAGCTGACTAATGAAGTTAATTCTAATTAAAATTACTTAAATTTCTGGCCGAAACAATCCTATTTATATCATGCATATGAATGGTAAAAATGATAATGCACTTATTAAACAGATAATAATTCATGATTAAAACCATTAAATGTCTATTTAACTAAATACAACCTGTATTCATAAATTTAGTTTTTTAATATAATTTTATTTCAAACTTTTGAATGAATCCCTTATAATACCTCAAAATACGATAATATACCAGTCAAATCTTTAATAACAAACAAAATACTGGTTGAAAAATCTAATAAATTATACTAAACGATAGAAATTTTGTGAAATTTCTACGATTTTATCTGTAATTTCTTTGTTACAGGATCTGATCCTACCTAAAAGATTTGGGTTGTTTTTTTTTTGGGTAGTTCATCTCGTTTTCTCTCAAATAAAGGATCAGATAGCTTTTGTCATCTTCGTCATCGATACAGAATTAGTTTTAACACCTGGCCAGAACATATCTCACCTTTCAAAGTAGGATATGGTTTATAAATATAATCATAAACAAGAATGTCTTTTAGGGAATTTATATAGAACGTATCCTGCATTAAAATGGCAGGAAATGCCAATATAATAATAAAATTTAGTAAAATTTAGGTTTGTTCGATTAGAACTTTTTTATTGAGTGTTTTTTAAAAACAATATACATTATGAATACAAATGCGACAAACGTTTTTGAATAGGCGATCTTAATTTTTTTTTACAAAAATGATTTTTGCAATTTAGAAAAAAAAATTATAAAGAGATGAAAATAATCCTAAGATGTGGTCGTTAAATTATAAATGTAGAATATGTTATCCTGGCATAAATTTAATGAACTTCAAGATTTTTGAATAATTTATAATCTATCACATGAAAGAATCCTGATATGTGGAGCATCATTCAATAAATAATAAAATTAATAATAATAAATCTTTAAAGAACAATTAAAATAATGTAAAATAGAATCATTTTTATTTCATTCATTGAGTGTTTTATAAAAACACTATGAATTATTTATGACTACAATTGTCACTAGAATTAACAATCAAAGCCACATTGCAAAAATGATTATCTGAATGCTTATCAATTTACAAAAAAAATGATACATGGAGATGAAAAAATGTCTGTAAAATAATATTATAGTAATATTATAAAATATGATAAATCAAATCATCTACATATGTTGCACATCAATTAGTGGTTAAATAACAAAGTTATTTAAAATTAAATAATGAATATACTACATAAATTATTATTGAAATATTACATAGAATGTCCTTAAAAATGCATATGAAAAAATATGCATAGCATATATTATTCATTTATATTCATTTATTTACTTATAGAATTCTTTATTTATCCATAGAAGCTTCGAATTATTAGTAATAAATATATTTTGGGTTCTTGAAAAATTATTTGATTATTTTTAATATTAGTGTCCATTAGATGAGCTTGCTAACTTCGTATTAATTAACTAATTAGTAATTAAATATACTTCATAGCTACTGCTTGATTTTACGTCTTTGAATTTTTATAAAATTAATTAAAATAAATGAGTTATCAAAATTAATCAATTAATTAAGTATTTGGATAATTATAATGAAGTTATTATTAATGAATAAAATTAGTCATTTACAGAAATTTTGTTGTAAAATAATGTTAGAAAAAATATTCATAAAAAATGTTCTCAAAAGCGTTAAAAAAATTTATACCCATTGAAAATTAAAATTCCTATTTTATTTGTTTGCTGATTTTAAATGGACAATAATAATAGAATATACCAAGAGATTATGACGTCTCTAACAACGAGAATTAACAGTTCATTACTACTGTCAAAATACTTTCTCACATACCAAAACATGTAGTTTTTTATATTCTTTTATAATTCGAACGTTCCAAGAGGATCATTAATCAACAAAATCATTAGATTCACGAGTCATTAATAACAATGACAAAAATCTATCGAACGGTTACAGAGAAACGAAAAAAAATACAGAAATGGTTACTCTTATGTATCTGCTAATGAATTTTATATGTATATTCTGAGCCTTGAAAAAAATCTACGACTCTTATGTTCTCACAGATTTATTTATTAGAAGCCCGCATCCCTCTAATGTGACCTACGGTAATTGTTCCAAATATTGATATTAAATGTGCATGCATCAGGGTAGTGTCATGTAATTGTTCGATTTTTATGAATCAGAAGATATTTATGATTAATTGAATCGATGAAATAAAAAAAATATTTGAACAAAATAAATATACAGTATTTAGAAGCTCAAATACGTATCAAACTGAGGCATGTAAATGTATATCATTATAAAATGTACCATATGTAATTTGAACTATGTACGGAGATTAATTATGTTGATTTTATTTGGTTAATTAATCATAAATAAAAGTATTATATTTATTGCATTTTTACATTTTATATTATTTGATCAGTAATCAGAACTAGTTTGTTCTAAAAGTTCCTAACTTTATTAGAAGATATCTTAATGGTTATACTTCAATTTCGTGAAGAAAATTCAAACTGTGATTTGATATTTTATAGAAATGTCCTGCAAGGTAATTTTCATTAGAAAATATATTTGGATTTATATTTTCAAGCAAAAATAGATATCACGAGTGCTCGATATCAAGTTGTAAGCATCAGCACGGGATTTAAAATCGAAATTTAGAACTTGCAATGCCAAGATTTTTGACACTGCACAACGGATGTCAATTTTTACAAATTGAATATATTTGCCTTGTACATAAAAAATAAGTAGTACTTCATAAATATCCAGCCTCTGTCAAAAATTGGTGAAATTAGAACTGCCTTTCCACTTGTCTTTCTCAACAAAATTCTATAGTGAAAATTTTTTGAGATATTTTGAGTTAATTAAATAGATTAGTTGAAAATTTCATTCAAAAAAAATTATTTATAGATACCTAAACAACTACTATCTAATTGTAAATATGATTACTTTTTACACACATTGGTATACAATTGTGGGTTAAAAATTAGGAAAAAAACTCGAACAATTCACGTAAAGTAAATAGATGAGCTTAAAATTTTATCTAAATTATCATATTATTTCCTCTTGAAAAGCTCTTCAAGAAACATAGCTCCTTCAACCTAATTGTAGGTATGAAAAACTTTATACAAAAGTGCTGTTAAATATACTTACTAATATAAAATAATAATTTTAATGTAAATATAGACTGATATTATAAGCAGAATAAATAGATAAGCTAAAAAAATATTCAATTGGTTTAAAGACCTCCTCAAAATACATAACTAATAAATCTAATTTAATGTCACATCTAATAATGTGGTTATACCTAGTCCTTGAACGAGTTCAAATCCCACAATGCAGGCAACCCCATATCAAGCAGTAGAAATATCTATTTTAAATTGGAAAGACAGATCAAAAATATGTTTCAAAGTGAAACTAGCTCTTCTGGAATTTACTCAAGATTATTAGACTAAAAATAGACATCCGTTGAATTATAAATAAATACCAAAATTGCAATAGAATAACCATTGGGTTGCCATATAATACTCATTAGACAAAACAATTATCACTAACAATAATCACAACAACTTGCTTGTATAGAATATCAAACTTTGGAGTGCAGTTCAAAAGAACAAATGACTCTTATTTCAAAAGTTTCAAATCAAACCCAATTTTATGTCGTAACTGATAATATGATGGAGCCTTGACCACAAGATACTTACTTTAAGACCACAAGATACTTAATTTAAGTCCCACGATGCGGACAACCTCATATCAAGCAGTGGTAATATCCAAAACTAAAATTTTAAATAAAAACTAAATAAAACTAAAGTTGAAATTGAAAAGACAGCTCAAAAGACCACATATACCAGAAGAGTAAATCTGAGGGTTCTCTTGTAAGTAAAACTAGCTCTACCGGACACTACTCAAGATCATCAGAATCGAAATAGACAACCATTGGCTTGGCTTCTCAAAAAAAAAGAATGCGCGTAAGGTTCACACGCGATTGAAGTAAAACTTATTTGCTACTGTACTAGATGACATTCAAGTAAAAATAAAAACATCATATAACAAATCTGAATAATGTTTATTAGTAATATGGTAACACTCGTAATGCACATATTATCAGTGTCAACCATTCTACACATTTATATAATGATAAATTATAAATTATATAGGTATTTATAATAGCATTAAAAATATGTATAATACTAAAATACAATAATGTAAAAAAGTCATACTTCAAATATGACATGATCGGTTTGTCATTGTAATTAGCATTTAGAAATGAACCTTTGTTGACGCCGGTACGCATACAACGTTGATGCCGGTAGGCATAAAACGACAGATCTCTATTCACATACACGACGACTAATCACAGTCGACCTGTATAGAAATGATATCATCGACAGCTTATCTTATCTTATCTGCCGTAACGCACTTTCGTTGCATTTGTACGGATTTAGTCGCACCTAAAGAAGTTTTACTTCAAAAATATATATTGATACTGCAGCAGGACAACTATTGGGTTGCCATTAGAAAAATAGAATAGCTATTAGGCAAAATAGTTATCCCAAACAATAACCAAGACAACAGCTAACTCATATAGAATATCAAACTTATGAGTGCAGTTCAAAAGAACAAAGGAACAAACATATAACAAAGCAAATCATTCAACTGTTTAATCAATGATCGGTAACCTAACGAATTTTAGTATAACAAATAGACCTTCTACCAACATAATTAAACAAAGTTCATCGAATCCTCTCAATCGAACCTTTCCCAATCTGTGTCATTTGTCAAATAGCGTACCTGTAATCATAGATTTGGTCGTGAGATTAATTGTCGGTACACATTCGCGATATTT
The DNA here is from genome assembly GCF_003426905.1 of Ctenocephalides felis. Classification (NCBI taxonomy): domain Eukaryota; kingdom Metazoa; phylum Arthropoda; class Insecta; order Siphonaptera; family Pulicidae; genus Ctenocephalides; species Ctenocephalides felis. Next base: position 11,482,917 of record NW_020539726.1, on the reverse strand, counting down.
GGTTCTCATGAAACATTTCCCAATGAAACAGCGTATTGTCTAAACTCGAACTCTCTACCTACGACAATAATACATTTGTACAAGATCTCGAATCACATTCATATCGAATAACAATGACGGCGACATCGTACAATATACAAAACCCGATCCGAAAAGTCGAACCAAACGAATTTCGCATTTCGCAACCTAGTAATAACATGATACAGGTTTACTTGGAAAATAGAAAAGGGTTAATCAGGAATATTCTCAAAGTTTGGAGATTAATTAGAAAGGTAACTAGTAAAGGGGCGCATGGCATCGTGCCTTAAAGCAAATTGCTGAAACTTTTCGTACCATTTTTTTTTTAAAGATTAACATTTTTGAAAAAAATTTACTCTGAAAAATTAGATTTTTGCGAAACTATAAATTTTTGACAAAAATTTCCTTTTTTTGAAAAAAAGACTTTTTGAAGAAAAGCGTATTTTGAAATATTTTAGAAATTCTGAACTTTTTTTCAAAGCAATCGTACTGCTTTAACTGCATATAGACGAAATATCGAAGCGCGTAAGCGACGCGTCGCCGTCTAACGGATAAACATTGGTACGCAACCCATAGCAATGTAAACAAAATTTATACTTATTGTTAAAATCTCTATAAAATATCTAATAATTTGATGTGCATATGTCTAATGATCATTTTTGACCGCCAAATGGCTCATTTTTTTACTTTTTTCACTAGATCTCCGAAACCGCTAGATTAGCCTTCATAAAAATCAGTTCTTCATCTTGTTAATACAAGTAAAATGTTTTTTGAATTATTCAAATCGGACGCTCCGTTCTCTTAAAAACTGAGTTACCGTTTTTGGCACTTTTTGCCCCATATCTTCGGAACGGCTAGACCTGCCTTTGCCTAATACGAATCGAATGTTTTTTGAATTATTCAAATCGCTTCATCCGTGTTCCCGAAATCGTCGACGAAAATTTGTATCCGAACACACACACATACACGCACAAACACACACACACATACATCTATTTTTTCCAAGGTATGCCAAAATGTTCAGAAACCTTTGAAACGTAAAGATATATAAAAATTTTCATTTTCGATTTTTTTGCGATTACTATAACTTACCCTACGATATGTTAAAAATTAGTCTGTTTAAAAGTTTCGTCTTAATATGAATTTATACACATTATACATATTAAATGCATAAACTTGATACAATTATTAAAAGTTACACCCTTTCTGTGAAAAAGCACAGATAAAACTATACATCAGAGTTTCTCAAAGTTTTATGCTTGCCCCTTGAAATTTTAATCTCCTTACTCCATCTTACAGAAAACAAAATTGGAAAAAATTTATGTTCAAAAAAACATATAATATGAATATTATTGATGACATTTAAATAATTTATCAAATATAATATTTAACAAATAAAAAAGTAAATAATCAATATTAATTTCTGTAATATGTAGTAAAAACTCTAAAAATGTAAAATTATATAGGAGTGCATACATATTTTAGTGTGATGGATAATTTATTGAACAATAAGTTGCTAATATTAACCCTTCCCACTCGCTAATTTTGGCATCGAGTGGAAAGGGTTAATAATTGCCCACTTTGTTTCCAATAATATAGTCAACTTTATTTGAATGATCAATGTTTATGAAATGCTAACATTTTTGAAACAAATAAATTTAACAAATAATTATTGAACTATTATTTATGACCCATTTCCTATGACTGAAGCATTAAGATATTGTACTCTCAATTCTTAGACAATTTCTAAAGCTTTAAAACTCTGATCCTTGTAAGCTGTTTGTTCAAATAAAAATATCTTTCCTTTGTATTTTATTACTTTAAAAACACATGTGATCTAATTATCCCTTCTAAATTTTAGAACCACTGTAATTTTACAAGGTTTAATTTAAGACCTTCATTTGACCTGATTCACACCAAATATTTTAACCGATCACATTGCTTCGTCGGGTATAAAAAACAGTCTGAAGAAAACGCTCGCTAAACGTATCATGGTAGGGTTGAAATTATTGGCAAAAAACTAGACTACCCTTTGATTTAATAAATAAAAGGTCTTGTATATAGGATGCGTGATTTGAAAAAAATATTAATACCCAATATTATTTATCGGAGGATGTCTATTGTTGAATATTGAGAGAGCATGTTATATCGAAAAAAATGTTAAAATGTGCATATGCATGCATGTGATAAAGTAAAATAAGAAATTTTTTTGAAAGATCTAATGCACTTCGATCTGAAGTAATATTGTTGGATATTGTTTGAAATTTGAATAGATCGATTTTGAATATAACATGTACTTAACGGATAATATTCCGATTACAACGATCGGAAAGGATCAATTGCTAAGTTTGATATATATTTTTTAGTCAAGATCAAAACGTCCAATTTAAAAGCAATTATTTCACCTACAACTAAAATTAATAAACATTATAAATTATAAATATTGGAAAATTCATTACTTATTTTATAAAATTGATGCAAATTCCTAAGTCTATTTCTTTTGAATCCAAATTACCAACGATGTCGTACTAGATTACCATTACTATATTAAATTACCATTACTCAATCAAAAAAAATATACAAGAAGATACTTTCAAGATTTAGTCTTTATAATCTTAACTAATGAAAGTAAAGCACATATCACAAATTTTGTATTTTTTAATTTATAATTTATTTTTGTAGCAAAGTAATTTATTGTTATATTTAAATAATCTATGGTATAAATTTAGATTTCATATTACAATCATAGCCTCATGAAATTTTTCCTGAAGTTCTGATTCTTGTATTGAAATTTGTCAAAATCAATTAATATGAGTTCAAAGGCAACACGACTATATTAAAATTATTATAATTATATAAAGTTTCAAGTACATAGCATACTTAGTTTATTTCTTGATAAAAAGTATTTGGATTTGGTCAACAATTGATATCCAAATATAGTTTTTTTTATTGTTAGTGACTTTGTAAATAAGCATATTACCTATTTTCAATTACAATCTACACTGATTTAATAAAATTATATAGAGCATTAGTTGGAAGAGAAATATAGCGTTAACTTCTCAAAATATTGAAAACAAAATATAAGAAACTAAACTCTAAAAACACATATCAAATTCAATTATTTTTAAATTTAATATACAAATGAATTTATTATTAACCTAATAAAATAATCAATTATCAAAGCTCATGTAAACAAATCCACACAATATGATTATAACCTTTTGAAAGAAAAACAAATGTATCAGCATATCTGAAGTCTTTGTTCGAGTAATTTCATTGAAACAACGTCATTATGAATATTTTTCTTCTTAATATAATCAATGCCAATATCTGCAGCAATACAAAAGTTTCTTTTATAAATAAAATAAACAATAATGACGCAACAGTCGAGCAACTGAAAAAATATCAATCAATGAAAAAAATGCCCCGATAAAAAACAATCTCTTTTATTCTTTAGTTTTTCTCCAATATATTATTTGGCATCAAATTTCTTCAGGCGCAAAATCCATTGTATTCTCGAATCAATGAAAGAGAATTAAAAAAACCCTCTTCTCACTGCTTGAATGTTACTAGAAGACCATTGTTAATCAGTTCAGAAAGGGTGAAAGAAATTTTAATCCTTTGATCAATAATAATAATCAGTGATCAAACAGAAGGTTCAGTGGAAAAAACCAACTGATTTGCTCTCGGAATAATGATGAAATGGCAAAAAACTGGGAATGGATTATAATATTTTTCGTATTTTAGCAAATTACAAAGGTCAGATATTCAGGGTATGATAATGATCAATAAACAATGTTTTTGATTAATTAAAATTAATACTAAATCAACTAGTTTCTGAAAAAAAAGTTAATATTTTCGTAAAAAAAAAAACGATTCCCAAATCGTATATTCACTTCGCCTTTCAAATCATACTAATGATGAATGATGATTGATTCAAAATTCTAGAATTTTAAAGTTTACTCAAAATGGTTGTCCAATTTCGAGAATTATAAATACCTATTTGATATAGGTCATTCAATGAGGATTTGCGTGGATTATTTTTGTGAGATAGGCCAAGCCCATTTTTTAGAATCGGCAGAAAGTGCAAATTTTTCGATTATGTTTTCGCAAAAAATCATGGAAAAATTTTGAAAATTCAAAAATTGTCAGATGGAAATCGTGCAGACTAATTTGTTATAGGGATAAACTGGGTAGTTTATTCACTTTTAAAAGTTCAAACTTTTATTTTTTTAATTTTTGATTTCAGTAAAGTTTATGCTAAACTATTATGATCCGAGAAAAAGTGGTCGCATTATAAAAATTTATTAAAATTAGGCATAACAAGCTATTTCAAAACTTCATTGATTTATTTACACATATGAGAAACTTTTGCATCTTTCCTCAAACAAAAATGCCACTTACTGGTAGACTTATTCATATTTTTTATATAATCACTTTTTGCTTACACACTATAAAATTAAATCACAATATTGTTTAATGAATACTCCAGAAGCTTTTTTCAGAATTTTTAAGTTGTCTACAGTTAAAATATTTAACATTAGAATAGAATTGTAGTTACTAATTATTACTCTTAAATCTTCAATTTAACTAATTTTAAATTATAATTAGTTGTGAAAATATATACATATTCAATAATTGGAGCAATTGTATAATAGAAGGTGTAGTCATTAGAATGAAGCATTTTCTTTGTATAATTTTGATTTTCACTTTACATTTTCATTCCAATAATGTTTGATCGTCTATAGAACCCTATATTGCCGATAATATTATTCTAATTTTGCAATCATAATTTTCAAAGTGCGTAGAGTAAATCTAATAAACATTTTTCAAATTTTAATAACGACCTAAGAAAAGATATATTAGACTTGGCATTTCGGTAGGGGTATACATTATTTTTTGCTGCGTGGGGGAGGGTACGAAAGTACAAACCTCTATTTTTGCAATAGGGGTTGTGCGTGTACCGCCATCTTTAAAAAGGGGTGAATTCAGATTTTGCGCGTCTTTGCAAGTCTACGTCTTAATTGGCAAATAGAAATAAAATAAATAAAGCATTTTAAAATTAGCTGCTGTACTGAAAATGAAGAAAGGTTTTACTACAAAACCTTCAAAAAAGGGATATTGTATTTCCTAATAACACAATATTTGCTACAAAAGATACAAAGACATTACCGAATATTAGTATATTATGAGCATGAATGCAATGAAAAATATAGATTTGATCATAATTTATAAACCTTAGTCACTAATCTATAACTAACAAGGAGAACCTTAAGTTTACTATTCTGGGATTTTGATGAAACTTTGCATGGTGATACAGAGTTGATAGTCAAACTGGATTGTTTAAAACTATATAGGCCTATGAGAAGTGGTTTCATTTTCTCATGCGTTTTCTCATCAATAAGAATCGAATGTATTTTGAATTATTCAGAGAGGTTGATCGATCCATGTTGTCGAAATTGTCGACGAAAATTTGTATCCGCATGCATATATATAATACACATACACACTCACACTCACACTCTCGCACACAACCATTTTTTATAAGATATGCCAATATCATTAAAAACCTTGGAAACGTAAAGATATATGAAGAAATTAATTTTCGATTTTTTTGCGATTACTGTAACCAATCCTATGAGAAATTAAAATAAACTAATGGTTTATGGCATCATGCTTTAAGGCAAATTGCTGGAACCTTTCACACTGTACTAAAATATTCGAAATTTGTACGTTATGGACAAAATATAAATTAGACGATGATGTTAATATAATTTTAGATGAAAAGTAAATATACAAAACTTAATTATTCCTTTCTAAGAGGAGTTAGAATGAAGAGTTTTGTCTCATAATTCTGAAAATTATATTCATAAAGTGAATTGCAAAGTTTTGTATGTTTGTAGTTATGTATTTCAAGTATTTTAGCTAGAATTAAAATTAAAATCCGAATTATTTTCGAATAAAATAAAAAAAAATGCTTTTCCCAAAAAGCCTCATTTTGTTTTCCCAAAAACTAATCAACACTAATCCCCATTAGTAGGAATCGATTGCTTTTTCAATCATTCAAGTCGATTGAGCGGTACTCCCAAAAACATCGACGAAAAATTGTATCCACACATACACACAAACATACATTTTTTCTGGGGTATACCAAAATGTTCAGAAACCTCTGAATCGTGAAGATATGCAAAAATTTTCATTTTCGATCTTTGGCCCATTAATATGACTTACCCTACAGAAAGTTATAAATTGCGTCAAAATCATTGCAAAATGGACGTGATATCCATACATTAAATTTGTCGCATAACATGTATATATATATATATATATAATATATATATATATATATATATATATATATATATGCATGGTTCTTCTGATCTCGTTTGCATCATAGAAATTTAATGCCTATGCTCATTACATGCATTGCACATGCGAAAAATTAGCTTGGCCCGACAGTCCACCCTAAATTTTTGCAAATGCGTGCGCAGGGCTAGAAATGAATAATGAATAGCGATCGATCATATGGGAATAATCAATAATCAGCTATCAATAGCGAAACAGATCATTCATGAAAGAACCCAGTGAAAAAAACGATACTTTTACTAACTAACATAATGTATAGAATTTTTTCTAAAGGAGGGGTTTGAACCGGTGACAATGGTTCGAATTTTGTATCAAACGCGGTGAATGCGCCTGTGTTTGTGATTTATGAATATTCAAAAAGTTTTAGTATTGTGAGGCGATTGTTACATATTAGGCATATGTGCTAGGTATCTGGTGTAATGAATTAAATGGAGCATATTGTGTATAAAAATTTGTACGGTGGCTTTAAAATTTTAAAAATCAATAATATATATGGGTGAGATTCTGATAGTATCAATTGACTATATATAGTACAATTGCTACAGTTTTAATATTTTTTGTATTTACCGAAATTAGAGGATTTAGTAAATTGATTTATCTCGTATGAAGTTTAACGATTTAGTTTTTATATAATACCTAAAAAGTATGAATTTTTGTATATTCTGTTAATTTTAAACTTTTTAACTTCCCGTACGGTTATAGTAATCGCAAAAAAAAACGAAAATGAAATTTTTTGCATATCTTTACGTTCCAAAGGTTTCTGAATAATTTGGCATACCTTAGAAAAAATGAATGTATGTGTGTGTGTGTGAGCGTGTATGCGGATACAATTTTTCGTCGACTATTTGGAGAACAAGTATCCACGAATTTGAATGATTCGAAAAACATTTGGTTTCAATTAATAAGGAAACGTGCTGATTAGTTTTTGGCAAAGCAAGGTTCTGCCGTTCCGAAGATACGGGCTAAAAGGCCAAAAATGGTAATTGAATTTTTGAGAGAACCGAGCGTCCGATTTGAATGGTCGAAACGGGTAAAATTGCCTTTGTCATAAATTAATCAGCACGTCTCCTCCTCATAAATATCAATCTAATGTTTTTGAATTACTCAAATCGGTTGATCTGTGTTCCCGCAATTGTCGTTGGAAATTTGTATCCGCACATACCATTTCTAATGTTCAGAAAAATTTAAAACGTGAAATTATATATTTTTTATGATTTTTTGCGATTGCTATATAACTTACACTACGGGATTAATTAATATACCTTACACTACGAGTTAATAAATTACAAAAAAAGTTAGTGTTATAGAGAAAATAGTAATCAAAAAAAGGTTTATATCCACACCAGCTTTGTCTAAGTGTATCCATTATCCGAATATATTTTTTCGAATTTTTACCAGCCTTTTTTGAGCATATTTCATTTTGTAATACGACACTTAAAAAATTATCTTTACACTAGAGGCCATATTGGCGATTGGGAAACAAAAAATTCGCATTATGAAGCGTGCAGTTCAATACCATCCCCCGTCTAAGTATTTTTTTTCGCAGATGCATTTTGGCACCCTTTTTTCGCGAAATGAATGTACTAATCAATACTCTATAGATGCAGTGGATGAAATCACATTAGCAGTTATCATAAATTATTTAGCAAATCGATACAGAAACGCACCCCTTCGGAAAAAAAGATAATCCCGAAAAATATAAAATATGAATTACGACCGTGCATAATGGTTTTTATTTCGAAAATACAAAACTTATATGCTCCTACTGTCGTTTTAATGAAATCGCGGCGTTGATATTGTAGACTTTATCAAACACCAGCATCGGCAAATAAAATCGCAGTAGAAGAGGATGATAAAAAATATATATCACTATGAATCTAATAGGATTTTTTAGTTCGATTATTAAATATTCTGTTTTAAAATAATCCAATGTGGCAATATAAATGTACTTACATTTAATGCACTTTTGCAATATTCTAGATAGATAGATAGATTTAGGAAAGAACTATGCTTCATTAAACGCATAGATTAAAAGTAGTCATTTTATACCCTCTGGAGATTTGCAGGATCTTTTATTACTGATTTTAGACTAATATATAATATATTATCAGAGTAGTAAGATAATTCTTGGAAAAACTGGGTACGCTTGTGACCCTTTTTTATCAGCAATATTTTTGTTGATGTACCAGTTTGCGGAAAGAAATGTTATTAAATGTTAATTTGAACTTTTGTCTTGTAGAATTTCTAAAATACTGTCCTTAACTACGAAGGATTAATCATACTTAAAAGAACGAGAGTCACTACTTTCCACCCCAGGACGGTTGTGACAAGCTTAAAAGTAGGTTAAAAATCAATAGCTATTAACACCAAAATGGTTAATAATGACTTTTAATAAAAGTCATATTAAATAAAAAAGAATAAAACAATATATAACAAAACATAATTTATCAAAGAAAGTTAACAAAATATCTTTGCAATAAAAATTTTTCTTACAATTAGATTGAATTTTTTCTTCTTTTTCTCTTTGGTATTTTGATTAGTCACGTCAGATTTTTCTCTATATGTTTAATTTCCACCCGAAAAAGATAATTTCCACAACCCCATGTCACAAACGTACCCAACGCACACTTTTGAAATTTATGACTGAGCAAAATTATTTACGCAAAAACTAATTACTGATAATTAACTATTAGTGTTCCAATTACAGCAAAATAACAAAATAAGCAAACTATCTGTATACAAGTAAGTGTTTTTGTTAAAAAAAAAATCTTTAAAACCAATGCGGTCTACAGATGTTAATACTAACACAAAGCAATAAAAACTTTTTCGAACAAACATACTTCATCTTTCTTCTTCAAAATCAGTAGTGTTTAGTTGTTGTAAAGACTGTCTCCACCGTGCCCTGGCACAACCGTACCCAGTCTCCCTTATATGATATTTTGTGTTGAGCTTTGTCCGTAGCTGAGTTATATGGTCCTTGGTCTGGCAATCACAATTTTTAGGATCCGGTCCCAGCTCATACAGCTTGATATCAAGCAGTAGTGATATCAGTTTTGTTTGGAAATAAATCTAAATTTGATTATGATGTGAACTGGAAATTGCAGTTCATGTTAAATAAACAATAAAATAATCGAATTACAATCTTATCACAAAGAGAATAGAACTACTGGGTTGCCTGCTAACAAACACTAGATTCAGTAATAATATATCCAAAGCTTATGGAATATTGAAAAAGAGTATGATATTTGTTTAAAAAAAAAGAATATTTGGTGTTCATATTTATCTATCTATTTATCTACTTCACTATGCTTTAACGTTTCTAAAATAACTGTAATATAATAGTAAAATAAAAATTTAATTTCTGTTCTGAATGAATATAAATTGTTTTTAAGTTTTATTAAATAATATTACTATCAAAAATTTTATTTTATTACACAGTTTTATGAATTAATTTTAATAAAATAAGGAATATCGCTTTGACTTCCAATAATATAATACTGATGTTTACGATCATGATTTTTTTTGTCAAAGTTACATCCAATGTAAAGCTCTTGACTGCAAATCTATCATAATTTTGTGATTTTAAAATAGATCCTCAATAGATCTAATCTATGCAGCAAATGATAAAAATGTCATGTCGTTATCAAACTATAAACAATGTCCAGACATTTCCATGTTGGCTCATTCGAAAATATATTACCTGTGGTTAGGGCTTATCAAGGCATTATACTTTTATCTTATTTATTAAATATAGGTACGAAAATTCTTTTCTGTTAATATTTGAACTACATTCCTCAGACTTAGAATGATCTTTTTTAGTTAGAATCACGGAGAAGAATCGGTAAAATTGATAACCTTCTTAGTTGTTCAAATACGATAAAAAATTTACTTGAGTGGAATATTTATTAGTTTGTTGACTAAGAATCTTAAAATTACAGGAAATCGATTAGAGACGAATTTGGATTGACACATATTTTTAGGAAATTTTGACTCGTTATTTTTATCATAATTTTAAATATATTTAAAATGTTTGCTCTGTCTGTGAAATGTTTGTTTTGAATTATTATCTAATATTTTTTATTTGCTTTTTTACAGATTCAGCGTAGATGAGGGCAGATCGTAAATACAGGTAAGTGATATATGACGTTGAGATGTTTATATGTATTGTTTAAATTTAAATCAAATATTTTACACATATATGTATCGAACAACAAATATATTTGAAAGTATAAAACGCAGAAATAAAATGTGTCATGTATCTCTAACTTAATCAACTTTACTACATCGTTCAAATTTAATTTTTCCATATGTTGTAAAATTGAACTGAAACTTTAAAAACTTTTCAGTTTTTGGCAATTGTACAATAAATTTCAAACTTATATTTTGTTTGCATAATTCTAAAATTTAACAATTTTACTAAATCGTTCAAATTTAATTTTATCATATATTGTAAATTCTAACCAAAATTTCGGTAAACCCTTCAGTTTTTTAAATACTAAAATAAAATTTAGACTTAAAATTTTGTTCGCATATTTCTTTGCCTAATATTGGATTTTATTGATATTGCATATTTCGAATTTAATTATTATATGATTTTATCAAATTTACTAAATCATTCATTTTATCAAATTTAATTTCATAATACATTGTAAAATCGTACTAAAATTATAAAAAATGTTCAGTTTTTGAAAATTTAAATTATTTATTAATTAAAATTTAAAAACAATTTTATACTTTGTATTTCGTATGCTTATTCCTAATAGCTCAATATTGGAATTGATTGATATTGCATGTCTCTAAAAGGTTTAAATTTGATTAATACTTATTTTGTATCGCAATTTCGATATTTTTAAAACCAAATCTACGATATCATTTAGTTAATGACAATCAAAATATTTAATGCCATTGCATTATCGCAACTTCAACTTTGGTAAATTTAAAATCTTGAAAATCATGTGTTAGTTATGATTTTATCAAATTTAATAAATTATTCTAATTCAAATTTAATATACACTTTTGTACTAAAATTTTGGAATCAAGTTTTTAAAATACAATTTAAACTTCGAATTTTTTCATAGAAAGTTCATTATTGTTTGTTATTGATTTTGGTTCACATTTTCGATATTTTGAAATCGATATGTGCAAATTCACTTAGTTTATTATAGTTGACAAGTATATTGCGAATGCATTATTGCAAATTTAACTTTGGTTGCGATAAATTTTTGAAATCACGATTATATGATATTTGTAATAATCTCAAAGTTTATTGATATTGATTTTTTTCACAATTTCGATATCTTTAAACCTAAATTTGTGATACCATTTAGTCAAAAATCGGTGATATCTATAATTCATTTGCATTATTGCATTATTTCAAATTTAACTTGGATGCTTATGATCCCGTGTGTAAAATAAGTAGAAAATTCAATTTGTTAAAAATTTCAAATCTTACTCACTAAAATGCCTTGAAATTGCTTAATTATTTCTAGCTTCAGATAACAACATATACTCAAAACGTTTTTTTTTTGTAAATTTACTTTAAAAATTATAAATTCTCTGGATGGGTTTTCGTAGTATTTTCTCTACACGGTATAAGTAAGTATAAGCACTCCCATTTCCAAAGAAAGTGCTTAGTGATACAATCACCCCTAAAATAGAAATACGTGCAATACAAACACGATCTTCAACGAAACGATTGACTATATAAATCTGAATAATATTCTGTAAAACGTAAATGGTTCTAGGAAATGATATTTCTAGGATATATTTGTAAAAGATACTTTTACAACTGACTTTGTATTATAATATTCTCTTACAAATAGTGATGCAATTCACCAATGCATTAATTTAACAAATTCATAATTCAGCAATCCTGTAAAATTTGATATAAAAATATCTAATATAAAAAATCGGATAGAATATTTATAAATTCAAAAAACCTTGAAAGAGAACTCAATATTTTATTATTGAGAAATTACCAGGAATATAAATATTACAAATCCTAAAGAGTGTTTAATACTAATATACATACATAAAATTAGTCTCAATCGAACTTTCAGAATTAAATTAATATTGTCATCAAATTTACGAAATATATTATAATAATAAGAGATTTACAAAATATAATTAAATTTAATTATCATTTTTTATTTATTCTGATTTTAACAGCATACATGATTATATTGATAAATACTTATAGATTTATTTATTTATTTTATTTATTCATAAGCAAGCCGTCAAGCTTATCAAGAATTACGTATTGGATTACGTATAGATGAATAAAGTCAAAATTAACACCTTCGCCAATTTGAGATGATATATGTAATTTATTTTAGCTTGGTTAATATCGTGATTTATCGCCAACTAATGCAAGAAATAAGTTATAATTAGAAACTTTATTCTAGTCTTATGCTAAAGAGATCAATTTCAGAATAGATTTATTGAGAAGCAGAATAATTGGTTAATACATAATTAATTAATTTTTATTATTCAAAAATATTATAATTGCTTATTTTGGTTATAAATTCAGTTAGAAAAATAGAGGCTACAACTTTTTTTTAAATGAATATATCTTTGAATCCATTGCTAATATTTTTAGAAATACAGATAAATAGATGTTGTAACTATTCTTCTGCCAAATTAAGTAAAAATAATTCCATAACTCTTATTCATTATTCCACAGTTAATCATTTTCTAGAAGTGCCGTGTTACAATTCATCTCGCGAGTTCATAAATCAGCGCAAACTATAATTAATACAAATAAAATTTATAATATCTCTTGCAATATAATTTTTTATCATAAATCAACGTGAACCACAATTATTGCCATTATACAAATAAAAAAATTACTGACTCTTGTAACACAATATTCCCCACATCTTATAAACTTCAAATTCCATCTTTTTTACTTGTACACATATGTTTCTTCTATGTTATAACGAGCTCGTTTCAGATATCACTAACCATAAGATATCACTAACCTCAGATGTGATTTTTCTTTAATCAAAACAAACATTATCAAAGACTGATAAATTTAAAACAAGTTTAGATATAAAACTTAAAATTAGTAGATAATAATATCTCACGCATGGCATCGTACCGTAATTAAAAATCTTGGTACGGAACCCAAAAAAATTTACACAAAATGTATACACATTATGAAAATCTCTATAAAATATCTGATTATTTGATGTGCATAAATTATAAACGTTTTTGACCGCCAAATGACATTTTTTCAACTTATTTTTATTGAGAGTCTATAACCGTTGGACCTGCTTTCCCAAAATTTTAATCAGTTCTTCATCTTGTCAATTCAAGTGAAATGTTTTTTAAATTATTGAAATCGAGAGTTACCGTTTTTGGCATTTTATGTCCCGTATCTTCGAAACGGCTAGACCTGCCTCCGCCAAAAGCTAATCAGCACGTCTCCTTATCAATACGAATCGAATGTCTTTTAATTTATTGAAATCCGAAACACATACACACACATCAATTTTTTCTAATGTATGCCAAAATGTTCTGAAACCTTTGAAACGTCAAGATATATAAAAATATTCATTTTCGATTTTTTGTATCATATCCTTTTTTTGCTCATATCAATTTTGTAAATAATACATTAAAGTTTTGATTAACAAAAATAAATTATAACAAAAAACATCTATTTTTTTGCGATTACTATAAGTTACTAATATATGTATTCATGACCGAATTCGAACGTCTTCACTTTTCTCATCGTCGGGTGCGTGCGGCGTAGGAATAGGAATGGTCCGAAGCCGAAGTGTGTGAGCGCGTGTAATGTCCGTTAAATTGTCCGGAAGAACGGACACACAACAAACATTATAGGACAAACACGGCGACACCGAGACACGAAAACACCCTTGGCTCAATCCGAGTCCCCTTTGTGAGCAGCGCTATGATAACACTCTGATAACACCTTACAATTGAACACGTACCACGTACAATATAAGCGCAATAGACCGCATTAAACATCACAAGTCATTGCCGGCTATTTTTTGCTTCATTTTTAGGGATCTGATTCCGATTCTGTGCCGTCAAATGGCGGAGAGTGGCCGATCTTCATTGACCGATTTTTTATTTTCGAAACAGTCGATGGGGTATTTGACCCTGCATGGAATTATCTCAGGTGAACGGATTTGATGGTCTCATTTAAATTATGTGTCCGAAATCATTTGTGTTGGTTTAACGGGGATTTTTTAAGTAGGTGCCATAAATGGTAAGGGATGGTAAAAGTCAAAACTTTTATTTTTTGTCTACTTTTTGGGGATGTAATAATGTATTCATCTTTTTCACTGTAACATTACTGTTCACAATCAATATTAAAGAATATGCAAAATATATGATTTGAATCCAACTATTAAATTTGTATAAATACCCTCTATAAAGTAAAATGATAATAGAATTATTCTTCAAAAACTAGGACAAGAAAAAATTCTGGTGTCTTAATTATCAGCAATCAAAAATTCATTCTAGAGAACTAAAAAATAATTTGTCTCCACATATAATATAATATACATACGTATACAGTATACTTATACAAAAAAGTATACAGATTTCAGTAATACGTTTCGAGAAATATGGTTTTAGCAACTAAAAATCTTGTGAAACTTTTAGCTTCACAATTACTTTAGTAAATTTGGTATCACAAGACTTAATTTTTAAGTATGGTCTCTGATATGAGAATATGGTGCGTTGAAGCATCATTTTTTTAAGTTTTAGTTGATTAACGACAAGGATAGTACAAGTGCTAGACTATCCATTTGTAAAATCAAGATATGATCTAGCTATTTTCTATGCTTGGTAAAAGACAATGCCTAAAAATTTTTATATTCATTATTATTGAATTTTTATATATTATATATTTAAGTAAGGAGGGGATTTCAGAAGTAAGTCCATATTCTACCAAAAACTAACAATTTTATATTTTCAATTAAAATGTTTGGACATTGCGGAGACGTTACCGTACCAAAAGAAAAATTTATAATTAAAAATCTTGTTTGAAATAAAAAATAGTTTAAATATATTTAAGAGAAACTGGTTTGTGAAAACAAAATGTACTTAATGAAAAAAATATTTGAAATATTTAAATAAATTTTTTTTCTTATATATAATTTCAAAAAAAAATCTAATTTTCAATATTTTTTACAGTTCACATATTTGTCGTGGAATACAAACATTATTCCGTTAAATAAATTTATTTGATCTTGTCATATTCATTAGATTTCAGACATAATACATTACTCAAATAATTAATTATTACTTCTGAATCTATAAAAGCTTTAGTATTGATTAACTTAAACTGAATGTTTCAGTTCTAAGAATAACACAAGGTTGCTAAATAATCTTTGCAAATAAAATAGAAGTAGAAAAGCTCTATAAATAGCAAGAAACAATTGCAATTAAGATTTGCTGCATTTTTAAAATCTAATTCTACGCAGTTAAATGAGAGAAAATAGCTACTTTTTATTGCGTAATTTTTTATTACAAAACAGTTGACGAGGTATTTGATTATGCATAAACTTTTCAAAGGAGTCTATTATAAATTCTGTGTCCAAACTGTGGTGCAATGGACCCTATGGGATAACAAAAGTCAAAGTCTCTATTTTTTGTTAATTCTCAAAGGACGGTTAATAATGGCCACTACTTGTTCATTGGTCTTTTTTATTGAACGAATGAATAAACTTAATATAGATAGAAGGGTTTGACGATCTAATTTAAATTCAGTGTCCAAATCAAACGGTTAGTTTTAAAATCTCTTTATGAACCATTTTTTATATTTAGGGTTTCAATAAACCATCTCAGGTAAAGGGATGCGGATGGACCAGTGGTTAGCAAAGATAGGGCATTTAAATTTGCATAAAATTAGTATCGTTAAAAGGGTTAGAAAGGATTTTATTCTATTGTCCGACATGGATTATGTTAGGATAACACTTAATAAACAATGAAAATGCAATGGACCACACGGATTGTCAGAAGGTAAAACCCTTGAACACCTATAATAAATTCTGTGTCCAAAATAAACTGTGGTGCAAGGGATATCCAAAGTCAACGTTCCAATTTTTGTTTAACTTCAAAGGACGATTAATAATAGCCCTTACTTGTTCATTAATATTTTTTGTTAACCAACATAGAATTTTACCATGAATGAAATTATTTTAGATACAAGGGTTTGAAGATCTAATTTAAATTCAGGGTCCAAATCAAACGGTTAGTTTTGAAATCTCTTTATTGACCATTTTTTATATTTAGGACTTCATTAAACCATCGCAGATAAAGGGATGAGGATGGACCACTGGTTAGCAAAGCGATGATGGGGTATTTAAATCTGCATAAAATTAGTATCGTTAAAGGGGTTAGAAGGAATTTTATTTAAATGTCCGACATGGATTATTTTTAGATAACACTTAATAAACAATGAAAATCCAATGGGCCACATAAATTGCAAAAGTCAAAGACCTATTTTTTGTTCAATTTCTAGGGTCCAATAATAATAGCCAAGTCTTTTTTTAGTAACGGGTAATTTTGACATCCCTAAGGATCCACAGCATCAAAAAAGAGCAATCAAAAGCAAAATGCATTGAAATCTGAAAATTCCACAAATATTGAATTTAAATTCAAACATTCAATAAATATATATTTTACTCTTGAAAATTATAATCAATAAAATATTTTGAATTTTTTAATTATTGTTAGGTTGTAGATGTAGCTACTTTAATTAGTTGAAAGTAATATAATGCTATTTTCAATGTGTAACAACAATTATACGACTTTTGGAATTATCTGTATCTATTTCTTCAAAAAATATTAAGCAAATCTTCAAAGTTTCGAAAAAATGATATTACCAGACATCTAGGAAATATAAAATGTCACCGACAATATAGTGTGTTTCTTCACCAATCTTCACTTTATGAAAAATTACCTAATGGTGCCTTGAGGCCAATTGCTGGAATCTGTACCGCAATTGAACCTTCAAGAAATAAAACTTTTCAATAATCAATAAAAATTGATCACAATTTAAAAAATAATTTCACCTGGTCCTTCTATTTTAAAGGAATTTTATGTAAGCAATAACCACATAATTCAACCAATGCAAAATATAAATCTCATGAGTAAATTTTTCAAAGAGATAACACTGTATATAACCTTGATCTGATATTTTGTCAGAAATAACCATCAGCAGAGTTGGAAAAACTATTTACGTAACTCATCTCTTGGAAAATGGAACAAATTATATATCTTTACGTTTCTAACCATTTTGGCCTACCTTAGAAAAAATGGATGCGTGTGCGCGCGCGTGTGTGTATAAATTTGCTGATACAATTTTTATCGACGATTTCGAGAACACGGATATACCGATTTGAATGTTTTAAAAAACATTCTATTCCTATTGATAAGGAGATGTGCTGATCAGTTTTTGGCAAAGGCAGGTCCAGCCTTTCCGAAGATACTGGGCAAAAAATGCCAAAAATGGTAAATCAATTTTTGTAAGATCGTAGCATCAGAATTGCATGATTCAAAAAACATTTTATTTGTATTGACACATTAGAACTGATGAAATTTTTGGGAAGACAGGTTTAGCGGTTTAGGATTTCCAATAATAAAAGTAAATAAAATGCCATTTGGCAAACAAAAATAATCGTTAGGCGCATGTATATCAAATTATAAGATATTTTATAGAGATTTTACTAATAACAGATTTTGTTTACATTTCTATGGGTTTTCGTATCAAGATTTTTCTTTTTCGTTAGATTGCGACACGGCGCTTTGATATTTCATCTCTAAAATAGCTATGCAGTACGATTGCTTTGAAAAAGTTCAAAATTTTCAAAAAATTAAAAAATTTAAAAAACATTAAAAACATTAAAAAGTAAATACTTTTCAAAAATTTCAAAATTCTCAAAAATCTAATTTTATCATAGTTTTCAAAAAAAAAGTTGAAATTTTTGGTACACTTTTAATTTTGGGAAGTTTATCAATTTGCCATAAGGCACGATGCTAGTTATTTTTGCAATCAGAAAGATATCAAAAATTCAAATTTTATGTTGAAACTAACCGTATCAAGAATTCGGATTATTATTCAAGTGGTATTATTAAAACCTCCACCATCCTGCAATGCTAAAATAATAAAACTTGCATATCTTTGTTCATATGCACAATATATAAATTGAATGCATGCGCCTAACACTTCTTCAGTTATAATATATAAATACCCGTTGCGAAGACACCTCTATCTTTGCACTTTATTTCATACGGCATTATTATTTTTATTATGATTTTTTTAATATCGGGCATTGTATGCAAATCGCTTATCCCGGCCGAGAGCACGGCGTCGAAACTAACGCCCAGCCAATGAAATAATTAGAAACTAACACTGGCGTTCCGATCTCTATAATCAGAGCATATGAATTAAATAAATTAGCACCAATGAATTATTAACAAAACAGAGCAAAAATATTCAGAGATTGGAGATATCACGAATTATGAAAAACAAAGTGTTGCGCTGGAAGAGTTACGCTCTTTCCTCACGTGAACTCCACTTGTATGATACACTTGCAATATGATTTATTTATTGTACAATTTTAGGAAAAAGTTTTTTTTTTTATTTGTTATAGCGGAACTACGGACAAACAAACATGGTGTTTTGTGTTTCAATGATATTTATCTATTCAATAATATTAAAATCAGACTCAATCGTTTTTACTCATCCCTGATTCATTCAATTCCAGTAAAACGAACTTTGTATTAAGTAGGAACCATAATTAAGGAAAAATGCAACCTAATGCAAAACCCAATTTATTCATATTGTTTGTTCAAAATGACATAAGATAGGGACATTCTGAGGTACTAATTTTTAAGAAGGCTAGTAGATATACTAATTTTTAAGAGTACTAACTTTTAAAAATTCTCGTAATCAACATTTGCAGGGCTTAGAATGATAAAAGAGGTCTCTATAATAAATGCAAGGCTCTTCTTTTTACCGGTGGATTCTTTGGTCTGCTTTTAAAAGTAGCTAGAGTAAAAGGTAAAAACCAAACCTTTGACAGTTTTTTTTTTGGCCTCGAATAAACTACCCTAAAGTGCTTCTGAAATAATACTATATCATTTTGAACAATACGAATAAATTATTAAAATTCGATGAAAATCCTGATAATTGGAATAATACAGATCGAAATCACTAGACCTGGCATCATTCATTGATTTTAATAGAAACTAGTGGTGCATGGCATTGTGCCATAAGGCAAATTGCTGGAATTCCCGTACAGTCATTCAACGAAATAAAAATAATGAACAATAAAAATTTATCAATGAATAAAATCAATTGCTTCAAATATTTTAAAATAATTATTATAAATGCTTCAAAATTTATCATTTGTATTTTATAGATCTCACATGAGTGAGATGATATTTAGGTGACGACGTTCATCTACGTGTATGTGTATCTACAATAAAGAAAGCATTATAAACAAACACCGTCGGCACAAGTAATATGGTTTTTGAATCATTTGAATCAGATGCGCCGTTCTCTCATTATTAGCACTTTTAGCTCCGTATATCTGAAACCGCTTACCATACCTCCACAAAGATGGAATCATTTATTCACTCAATCAATACGAATCGATTATTTTGGAATCATTGTAATCGGATAACTGGTAAACTCAGAAATTGCTTGTTTTTGCGTTTTTTGCTCCGTAACTCCGAAACGGCTAGACTTGCCTTTGCCAAAAACTAAAGAGCCATTCTTCTCGTCAATACTAATCGAATCAAATTTTGATATTATGGACGAAAAATTGTATCCAAACATACGCACACATACATCTATTTTTTCTAAGGAATTCCAAGATATTCAGAAACCTCTGAAGCATAAAGATATGCATAAAATTTAATTTTCGATTTTAATAATTACAAATAATATTAAAAAAGTCTCATTAAAACATGAGAAAAACACTCAATTAGTTTGAACTATTAACTGCTGACAAAATTATTATTATGGGTTTTTTAACATTATAAAGTCATTATTTAACTTTGCCATTTTTTTAAGTAAGGACACTATGTGATTCTGTCCATCTAACAAGTAGTATAACAATTAACAACATTCATTGAATTGTTTCGTGTGAAAACGTCTTTAGATTGAAGAGATTACTATGTTTGATAACTTCAAAATTAGAATACAGAATTACAATTTGCGAGAGAATGATACTTAATATTACAACAGTAATCTCATTATAAAAATAATAAGCTGGTATATATTATTACTGGTTTCATGCACTTTCTATCAAATTATGTACCAAATTTAAAAAAAAAATTAAATTAAAAAAAATGATTGGCTTCAGTTAATGATATCGTTGACATATTTAATAATTCATTTATCAATTATTTATATTTTTAATCAAATACTTGTGCCGTACAATAGTTTCAAAAATATTTTATTTTAAATTTTTGAGTGAGTGAATGATTTTATCCAAATGGCTGATAGTGCAGTAAACGGAGAGGAAAAAAGGGTATAACCTCTGAATTTTTTTACTGTGCTCCGAATTGAATGAAATTTTGGAATTAAGTTCATCTTGTCCTCAAATTCAAAAGTGAAAACAATTCGGGTTGCGCCATCACCCCCCGGGGGGATGACACCCCTTCTCAATTGCGTAATTACATTTTTTCAAAATAACGTCGGAAATCGATAGAAGAACTAATTATAAGAATAAAATGTCTTATATAGTTTTTCAAAAAAACTAATACTTTTCAAGTTACTGCTCACTAAAGATTCATATATTTTTGACGTTTTTCTTCGTTTTTTTGCAAATATCTCCTAAAATATACATTTTAACGAAAATCATGTAATGAACAAAATAATGTCAATAAAAATCCTAATATATCGGTATTACATAAAGTGTTCTAGGAAAAATATAAAGCAAGATTTGAAAGAGCAAAGTCGTTTTTTATTTCGTTCAAGATTTAATTGTTGTATTTAAAGTCATCTAGTGTCGAGGTTTTACATTTTATGCATTTCGGTGAAATTGGGTTTTATAGTGCTCAACATAAGCTTTAAAATGAGTGCTTTTACAGGTTTTTTACGTGTAAAATGAGTGAGCTATCATGCAAATAAGAAGCATATACGAAGTTTTTTTCTTTTAAATCATATGATTTAATGAGCTTTATTTCCACCAGAATTAAAGTAATTCACATTCCATCTAGAATTCACTTCTTTATAGACATCTTGATGGATTCTAGCAGATTCACTACTTTAGTACAAACTATTTTCAGAAAACTCACGATTTTATAAAAACTTTTTTCTCCAATTTTTTTTAAAATCGAAATTATTTTCATTATATCTCAAAAAGAATAAAAGATACGTATAGAAGCATATAGATAAAAATCAAAGGGATCTTTCTGGCTTATTATTGTTTTTTATTATTTTTCTTTCACACAAAAATTGACAGAGTTATGAATGTTTAAAGACTGCGCGGCCGCGCAAATTGGAAAAAAAAGTTTTTATAAAATCGTGAGTTTTCTGCAAATAGTTTGTACTAAAGTAGTGAATCTGCTAGAATCCATCAAGATCTCTATAATGAAGTGAATTCTAGATGGAATGTGAATTACTTTAATTCTGGTGGAAATGGCGCTCATTAAACCATATGATTTAAAAGAAAAAAACTTCGTATATGCTTCTTATTTGCATTATAGCTCACTCATTTTACACGTAAAAAACTTGTAAAAGCACTCATTTTAAAGCTTATGTTGAGCACTATAAAACCCAATTTCACCGAATTGCATAAAATGTAAAACCTCGACACTAGATGACTTTAAATACAACAATTAAATCTTGAACGAAATAAAAAACGACTTTGCTCTTTCAAATCTGGCTTAATATTTTTCCTAGAACACTTTATGTAATACCGATATATTAGGATTTTTATTGACATTATTTTGTTCATTACATGATTTTCGTTAAAATGTATATTTTAGGAGATATTTGCAAAAAAACGAAGAAAAACGTCAAAAATATATGAATCTTTAGTGAGCAGTAACTTGAAAAGTATTAGTTTTTTTGAAAAACTATATAAGACATTTTATTCTTATAATTAGTTCTTCTATCGATTTCCGACGTTATTTTGAAAAAATGTAATTACGCAATTGAGAAGGGGTGTCATCCCCCCGGGGGGTGATGGCGCAACCCGAATTGTTTTCACTTTTGAATTTGAGGACAAGATGAACCTAATTCCAAAATTTCATTCAATTCGGAGCACAGTAAAAAAATTCAGACCTAAAACGCTCCGTTTACTGCACTATGAGATTTGTATTCTGATCGCTGTTAAAAATAAAAAATATTAAAAAATAATTAATGTTTGATTTAATTGCTTTGATCATTCTCGCGATTCGTAATATTATCAGGTTGTAAATTACTTTAGTAAGTCACAAATTAGGCCACTACGGTGTTCTAGTCAGTATTTAGATTTAATATTTCTATCTATCAACTTATTTAATATTTCAACTACTAATAATAATTTTGCATTAAATATTCCCGTAGTAAATGAAGATCATTCAATGAGTCAATGAATTCTAAATAACATTTTTTCACACCCATAAAATAAAAATCTTGTCAGATTTAATTAAGACAACTCTTATATATCTTTAATTTTAATTAAATAATCTTAAAATTTATGTTATATACGACCAGCAGTCAAAGAAACGTTATTAATTAAAAACATTTTCACGTTTTACGACAAACGTAATAAATTATAAGTTTTAATTGTGATTGGAGTGACATGGAGTTTGCGAACACGCGTCTCGAATGTATCACTTCCTTCGAAATGATCATCATTAAAAATGTACATACGTATTCCTATGTGTGTGTTGAGTTCATTAAAAATTTTAATAAAAAGTATTGCATTCATTATGAGAAATAGTTTTAATTATACAAGTTCATTGTTTAAAAATATCTGATGGAAGTAAATCAGGCCTTTTTTGCTAGACTTTTTAAATTTTCATACCTGTTCATGTGATTTTTGACCGCCATTTTGTAAATTTTTTCTGGATCTTCACAGCCGCTGGACCTACCTTTGATTAGTTCTACATTGTTTTTACAAGTGAAATGTTTTTTGAATCATTCAAATCGGATTCTCGGTTCTCTCACATACTTAATTACCTGTTCTGTAATAGCATGATCATACGTGCTTTTAATAAAAATATGAATTATTGTTCAATGTTGTTCAAAGTCCATGATCTTTACATGAACACGGAAGACGCCATTCCTAGAATTGTCACGTACAATGTATAATATATAGAGTCAGAATAATTTGTATTAACCAGTGATGTCTTAGTCGAAAGTCTAGCTTAGTGATGTCTTAGTCAAGACTCTAGCTAGTGATGTCTTAGTCAAGACTCTAGCTAGTGATGTCTTAGCCAAAAGTCTGGCCATAATGTCTTAGAGTAGTCTTAGATAATCTAAGTGGAGATTATGTCTGTGAAGTAAAGCAATAAATACAGTGTAAAACATTATAAGTGGATTTTTATTGGAACCAGAAGTTTGTCTCTTCCAGCGAATACCTTATTGAAAGGACCCATTAATCTGAAGAGAACTCGCATCAAACCAGTCGATCAAATATTATTCCTACTGCTCGACCCAAAGCATCAGGAAAGGTTGGACGGACATTATTACCATATCGCATAAGAAGCTACTACAGTAACCAATATCCAGGACTGTGGATCTTACAACAAAAGGACCTCCAACCCATACCCGAACCATACTACCAACACCATTATATCATTTCATACCATTTTCTGTACTCTTTGCTCCGTATCTTCGAAACGGCTAAACCAACTTTTGCCAAAAACTAAACAGCACGTTCCTTTCAATAGGAATCCAATGCTTTTTGAATAATTCAAATCGTTTGAGCAGTGCTCCCGAAAATGTCGACAAAACATTGTATTCACTCATACATAAGTACACACACATCCATTATTTTTAAATATGCAAAGCTATATGTAAAGTGAAAATTGTTATTAAAAAATAAAGTAAATCTTTGCTAAAGACTAATTAAAACTATCAATTAAACTTTGGTATCAAGAAATATGATTTTAAACAGTGGCACCTAGTACCGGACATTTTAAAATAACTTGCATTGATCACATATGTAGCCATGTCCACACTCTGGAATGTCTGCATATGTGCATTTGACGAATATTCTTAGATATTGCAAAAGAAGTCACTATTCATCCCCCCTTTTGGCTGGGCCACATCGATGCTCTCAGTTGGTGCATTTACCATAAGCTTTTCATTCTTCGACTTGGAAATACGAAAAATGGGGGTATATAGTGACCATTAGCACTCATTCAGAACAAGATTAAATAATTAGAATAATTTTTTTATTTTCACAAGAAATATCAATACGTTTACTGTCCGGCACTAAGGAACGACTTAGTGTCCGGTGCTAAGGGACAGACACTTTCGTTCATTTGGTGGCACCTACTAAAATTGGTTGCAAGATCTAATAATATTTTACCATTTTACGGATAACAATCAAGTACAACCTTTATATTTGCATACCACTCAAATGTAAATGTATAAACATACTAGAATTACTTCCATTGATATTTAGATGACGCCGTGATTTTGCGCCTAAAACAGGAAAGGGTTGCTCTCGCCGTGGCCGTGTGCGTCACAGGCGAGGCTTGGCGCGTGATCCTGTGCCTGTGTGCCCCCAGTGCCCCTTTCGCTTGTATTTTGAAATGAAAAGATTTGCTTAAATAATACGTGTTAAATAGAGTGTCCGGTTCTTTGTGCCGTCCGGCGTTACGGGACTTTTCCCTAACTGTTTCAAAATTTTGTCTCGATGCGGAGTAAAAAGGGCACCCTGTTATTATAATTGTCCAAAAATTGAAATTGAAAATATTTGCAAATCTTCACGTTTTTGATGGTTTTTGATCATTTTGGCATACCTTAGAAAAAAAAGATATATGTGTATGTACGTATGGATACAATTTTTCGTCCACGTTTTTGAGCGCACGGATCAACCGATTTGAATGATTCAAAAACCATTTGATCTCTATTGATAGGGAGTTTGCAGGGTCAGCAGTTTCGGAGATAAAGAGCAAAGAGTGCAGAAAATAGAAATCGAGTTTTTCAGAGTGTTAAGCATCCGATTTAAATGGTTCAAATAACTTTCTGCTTGTGTTGACGAAACGAATTATTTAGGACAGAAGTGTTGTTTTTTTTAATAAGTCAAAAAATATTTTTTCAATTCATAAGCTCTTATATTTTGGTTTAATTAGAATAATGAAAGTTACAGTATTTATAATAATCTATTTGAAAACGTTCAATATTCCGATACGGTACGGGCAATAAGTTCCAGCAATTTGATAAGGTAAATAAATGCATACATAAGTTGTTACAAATTATTTATACTATGAGTATCACAGTGAGCTAAAATGAATTAATTAACCCATCGCCCTTTAAATAGTAATTAAGGTCCCTAAATCAACACAGTTGATGAGTGCGATTAAATGAATCTTAATTAAAACCAATCGGTTCCGTGACGTCCACGAAGAGCTCGTGACGCAAATCATAAAAATTTCTGCAAAGCTGCATCTGTCAAACAATAAAATTACTCTATTAAAATCATTGTCTTCGCTCTAAATTAATATGCAATGTCACAATGATTCATTACACATTACCAGCAGAAGAAACTATTAATATAAACTGAAAATGTGGAATTTATATAGAAAAACACAATTTACGTAAACCGATTAAGTTATCAGTGAAAAAACATTGCGACAACAATAGTTTATTACAGACCAGTTGCACCAGTATAGTGACATTTTTAATCTAAATTAGAAGCTTGTTAATTTATTCGAATATTTATGTAATGTGCTGAAGGTTAGCACATCAGCTAATAATAATAAGCCTTCGTGTAGTGAAAATTTTAAATGCCATGAAATGCATTCTTGCAATAAAGTGATTAATAGTATTTATCGGAAGAGTTGCCTTAAGTCACAATTAACGATCTTAGTGGAAACATTAAATTTAATTTTCTTAACTTGAAAATCTATTCGATACAATCTGCCAGAATACGAGGACATTCAGTAATTGTTTTAATATTTTTAAAGTAACCCGATAGTTTACCCATCCTAGTTGTGACATATTATGACAACATTTAATAGTAATTTTTTGACTTATTTTTTTATATGCAGCTATGCCCAGTAAAGCGATTTTCTCTACTAATCATATTTGAGACTTCAAGTCGAAATGCTTTAAATGGTTTCAATTTTATATAATTATAATATTTTCAAATATTGTTTCATATATTAAAAAGATATTTGAAGGTATAGAGAACATATAGTGTGCCGATATTTATCAATATTTATCAGTCTGAGTTTAATTATTCAGAAATCTGATTTGTTAGTATTTTACATGGCAATTAAGTTTGTGAAAAGACGGAGCATCCGATTTGAATGATTTAAAAAACCTTGTATTGACGTAATAAAGAATTGATTAAGTTTTTGCAAAAAACGTTTTGAGAATCCAGTAAAAAGTTTTAAAAAATGCTACTTGGCGGCAAAATTAAGATTTTTTTTAATTTGAATCAATTAAAATGAATGGGTATCAAAAACTTCCAAAATAACTCAGAAAAATTAGTTTTCAAGAAACTTCTGGTCAACAAGGTAATTTTTTGCAATATTCAAATTTTTCAAATGTTTTCAAAATTTTCAAGAATTTTCAAAAAAATCGGATATTCACAAAAAAAAATCATTTTTTTCTGAGCTTTTAGTAATTTTAAATTACGGTCCGGAAAGTACCAGCAATTTGCCTTAAGGCATGTTGCCATACACCACAAATTGGAATTGGTTTTGAAAATCTAATAAGTACAGTTTGCCTTCAATGAAATGTTTGCATGATAATTATAGCCTGTAATTAGTAACATACTTTTTTATGAATGATATTCCATAATAATTATAAATTGAATTATTAAGTAGTTTTTGAATAAAGAACAAATTGAATAAGCAAAAAAAAATTATGGACAAGTCATTTTGCAAGGGTTTTTTGAATATGACCAAAACACAGCAAAATATAAGGAAATCATTTTCATTGCTAAAATTATTAATGTAAAGCCATTAAATAATTCAACTTTTATTTTCTCAGTAGCATCGTGTTTTTTTTTAATGAAAGCAAACAAAATATAAAACGCAAAACGGTTTAAAAAATCCGTGTTGATTCCATCAATTAAAACATAACTCTTAATTAACGACCCGACGCGGATTCACATCCCTGTTCGTTGGTTTAATGGATTCATTCAGACACGATACGATGGCCAGGCGCTGAAAACCCTCAGCTAACAAGGATTAACTAGTGGTGCATGGCATCGTGCCTTGAGGCAAATTGCTGGAACTTCCTCTACCGAATAAAAATTTTGAAAATCTGAATTATTTTCGATATCAAAATTTTTTTTTGGAAATTAAAAATGATAATTTTTTTTTCAATCGTTTCGTCAATACAAGCAAAAATTTTTTTGAATCATTCAAATCAGATGCAGATTTCTCTTCAAAACTGTCATTTATTTGCTCCGTATCTCCAAAACGACTAGACCTGCTTTTGAATGTGTTTTGGATAATTTGAATTGGATGCTCCTTTCTCTCAAAACTCGATTTCTATTTTCTGCACTTTTTGCTCCTGCACTCTAAAACGGCTGAACCGACTTTTGCCTAAAACTACTTGGCACATCTCCCTATCAATAGGAATCGAATGATTTTTGAATGATTCAAATCGGTTGATCCGTGCGCCCGAAAATGTGGACGAAAAATTGTATCCATACATACATACACATCAATTTTTTTTAGGTATGCCAAAATCCAAAATGTTCAGAAACCTTTAAAACGTGAAGATGCAAAAATTTTCAATTTTAATTTATGGACGATTGCAATAACTTACGCAACGGGAAGTTAATAAGGGTTATCAAATAACATTTCAAAATAAATCTCACTTCACTTGATAGTTTTTTTTTTTGTCATTGATACATGTTTGTATTGACCTGCCAAGAAGACGAAATAAAATACGTAGTACAATTATTTGTTTATACGTTTTGGCACTTGATTTGGCAAAAATAATATATAGCGATTAATGAAAACAGTAAGAACAAAAAAAATAATTTGAAAATTTGCTTTATTTGACTTAAATACATACATTGATTTTTACAGAAAGATACAAAATGCATACACCTATTCTGGGAATATCATTATACTATCATAATATAGTATTGTTTGCACATATATATTTGTTTCAATTAACTTATATAAGTATGAAAAGAGCTAATTCAGTAAGGACAATTCATTACAGAAATGAAACAGAAATAATCTATTTAACCAGGAAAAAAATTAAAAATATTCAAATGATAAAAGCATTCAAATCAATCCTTAATATTGAATCATAAATTGCGCTGCAATTTTAATTGAAATATAATTAAATTATGCTTGCGATTTAAATGTGTTTATAGAAAGGTCCAAATAGTAATTTTGCTCATGACCTCAAGCTTTTCGTATAAAATACGTATTCGAATTAACACAGTTTGTATATTTTATCCTATGTATCAAAATTTTTATGACACAGATGATAATGAACATTATTAACTCTCCAGTATTAAATATTTTTTGTTATAGTAATATAAAATTTTATATATCGATATTCGCCATCGAAACGCATATAGTGGACAGAAAAATAAATGTGAAAACAACTAATCTGTTAAATATTTCATTTATATGAAACCCATATATATGGTTTCAAAATTTAAATTATAATATTTATATAATATAAGCTAAATTTATAGAATATGCAGCAATAAAAAATGATCAAAAATTTAAATTGAATATTACTAATAAGTTGTTAAATTATGACATACAGTAAGTCTTGATGAACATTAATAATTAGTTTATGGCAAAATTAAATAATCTTGGTATTTAGAATTTTTCCTACATGAAGGTTTGCATAATGTTATTATCAAATGTTGATTATAAATAAATACTCGCATCTGAAATATCTAGAAACGAGTATTTAGAAAAATAAATAAAATATAGTGTAAACTTTTTTTAGAATTTTGTACCAGCGGCATCCTAATGGATTTCTATATGGTTGAAATTTTGTATAGTTAAACATTTAATTGAACAAATTTGCTCAGGTTTGTATAGATTTCATTTTGTCATTTATAATTCGTTCCTATCATTTTGTTATATTGTAATAAATAATCCAATAATCATAATACTTTAAACCGTTCTATCATCTAAATATCTAAGATTATCACGAGCAAACACAAAACTACTTCAGAAACAATATTTTTCATCATCTAATATTAAAAGTGTTTAATATATTACTATAAATCTCAATTGAAAACGGTACAATTAATATTCAACAACTCTTAAATCATGGTGTCAGAAATAAAAATCCTTTAAATCCGCTCCATTGCATTCTCTAAGATTTCTTGGGGTTGGCAACCCCATGCGTGCAATATTTACTTAAGGGTGTGATTCTTGGATTCTCGAAAAAAAGGGCAAGTCGCCGGTTGATTAATTAACGCTCGCGTATAGATGACGCTTTTCTGTGGTCACTTTTAATTAAAGATTTTTATTGAAAATGAAATTGACAGTTTATAAAATTTGTGAAAATTTGTCATTTTTATTTACATTTTTTAAGGATCATTTCTATAATTAATGTAATTGTCAAATCTAACTACGTTTATAATTGATTGGAGTCATATAAGATTGTACAATAGAACTTATTATTGTTTACAAAACCAGATACGTTGATGAATACTATACCTACGGGTAAATATTCGAACTTAGTTAAAAAATTTATGTACATATTTATATTTATTGAAATATGTTTTTGAAATAAAAAAAAATAATTTCCCTTTATTCTCGACTCAAGAATAAAAAATGTTATTGAAATATAATTATATATAGCTCTATACAGCCCATATATTGATATTAGCAATAAATTTATAAATGCTTGTGAATAATTGCATATAAATTATACATCTCTAAGTGATGGCGAATAATTATATCTCTACTACAAGATTATATATGGAAGTGTATATGATACTATATTACACAATTTTTTACAACAAGTTATCTATTTATATAATAATCAGCTATTTATTTTACCAGAACTTGTTACATTGTTGATATTCGACAGTGTAAATTATTCTAATGTTGTGCAAAAAACACGTTGGATATTTCTATCAAATAAACACGTGCATTTTTTGCGGTAATGATGATAAATTAACAAGTTAAATGTAAATATCAATTATCAATAATTTTTTAAACCACTTTGCGATGAATATAATGAATATACACAATACATATTATATATAAACTGTAAATTTTCCTTATTTTAATGTTTTACCTTTTTTTCCTAGTATTTTAGATTTTGCTCTTTTATACATAAAAATTTGGAGTAAAAAATGTGCTGGTTAAGCTTAGAAATGTTATTCCTTCATATAGCGTCGGAGCACAAAAGTCCAATTTGACTTTGAGCAATGACATTGTAAAAACTATACCTATTATATCATATCAAATAATACATATCAAACAAACAACTATTAGTCCAGTCATTTGGTGCAAAAAAAGGCTGTTACCGGTACAGTACTCCGGGAATTCTGAAAATTGGTAATCTTATAGATTTCGAGTGCTCTTTACGAAAATCAACTTTGCCACCTCAAATTTGAACGGCAAGTTGCCGCCATATTGAAAAAATGGCGTCAAAAAACAGCTTTTTTAAAATATCTCCTTTCTGGCTGATTCTGCGATAAAAGTATCTATGTACGAATTAAACTAGATAAAATTTCCTACAATTCCTTAGAAAACCGTTTTTTTTGTAAAATTGATAGTTCGAGAGTACGTCCGCCTCAAAGTCTTTGCTGCTCTCGCCGTAGTATCAAATCTCTCCATATAT
Source organism: Ctenocephalides felis (assembly GCF_003426905.1). Lineage (NCBI taxonomy): Eukaryota > Metazoa > Arthropoda > Insecta > Siphonaptera > Pulicidae > Ctenocephalides > Ctenocephalides felis. The sequence goes on along the minus strand of NW_020539726.1, from coordinate 11,451,584 downwards.
GACAGTACTTCGAACTTGACCACATTCTCTCTAATAATTAATATTTTCAATGTTAAATTAAGCGAATGAGATCTAGAAATAAAATAATTCAAATATTTTTCTGTTTTTTTGTTGATTTTCTAACGCTTCAAGCTACTTGAAGCTATAAGGTGCTACTCAAGCTATAAGTATACTTATAGCTACTTTGCCATTGAAGTGTTAAAAAATTAGCAAAAAAACCGATAAATATTTGAATTATTTTATTTCTAGATCTCATTCGCTTAATTTACCATTGAAAATATTAATTATTAGAGAGAATGTGGTCAAGTTCGAAGTGCTGTCATATATGGAGAGATTTGATACTACGGCGAGAGCAGCAAAGACTTTGAGGCGGCCGTACTCTCAAACTATCAATTTTACAAAAAAACGGTTTTCTAAGGAATTGTAGGAAATTTTATCTAGTTTAATTCGTACATAAATACTTTTATCGCAGAATCAGCCAGAAAGGAGATATTTTAAAAAAGCTGTTTTTTGACGCCATTTTTTCAATATGGCGGCAACTTGCCGTTCAAATTTGAGGTGGCAAAGTTGATTTTCGTAAAGAGCACCTCGAAATCTATAAGATTACCAATTTTCAGAATTCCCGGAGTACTGTACCGGCAAAACGACCAAATGACTGGACTATATCTGACTATATCCAATAAAATAGCTCATCATTGTAGCAAAGTTTTTTCGAAAAACCCCATAGGCGGGGTAAAATAAAAGGAAAAAATATTGGACCTTTGCAAAATATAAATTTTGCGTACATTTCTTACAGAGATAACACTGTATACAACCGTGATCTGGTATTTTGTCAAAATATTCATCAACAGCGATCGAATAATTAATAATATAATTTTATAACTTAATATACTTATTTATTTATCATTTTTCATTGTTTAAAGCTTTGGCAGGACAAAAGTTCAGTTGGTCTTTTCTAACCCACTCAGGTGTGAGATTTTATAGAGGTTTTATAAAAAACTGTAGAATCTAACTTAAAATTAATAATACATCTTACAAAGCAATTAAATACATATACTTAAAAATTATATTAAAGTCCCCTAAAATAAACAAGAGAGCTCACAACAAAAAATGTAACAACGAAAAAAAATAGTTTTGTTATGGATTTTCAAACATAGCTGTTCACTCGGTAAAACGTCGTAAGAATCAAGGCGAAGGCTTGATACACATATTCTGCCCTCATCTTTTAAATATTGCTGTTAAAAAAATCCCAACATTATTTATTTTTGAGATGTTGCTGGTGATTGACTTTTTATCCGTGGAGCTTTAAGCCCCGCTTCACTCTGTCGTGTTCAGTATGGCTATGTGGAAAGGTACTGGAAAATCATCCACATTTACACTAAATAATTAGATGAAATGATAGATTCGAGTAGTACTGTTCTTTTAAATCTATTTGCATCAGATGCATTAAATGGTACAACGTAAGATAAACAGTTTAATTTTAATTCCAGAGTGGTGTAAATTGTTAATCGTGAATCATGTGACCGACATGTCGACATGAATAAATCGATTAGCATAAAGTTGGAGAGCGATAAGTATATTTATTATGTGGCATGTATAAGTCAATCCATCATTTAAACTTGCTTAGGCCGATGGAACGCGGTATCGCAAACCGAACGTCGTTTTGTACGAGCAGACGTGCAAATGTGATATTAATCACAATAATTTATAGATAAACAATGACCAGGTTGCCGGCTACTTTTTTTTCTTTTGCTAAAAATGAATTATCAACGTAAAATTTTGATTTTTTTTTGTTAATTTTGATGTTTCTATATGCTTATATAATTACTTACTCATCATAAGAATTATTACTAATAATTGGTCAGATTTTAATCAAATTAAAGCCAGCGCTATATGTTTAACCATTCTGAGTTTAAGAAATAAATTTTAAATTGTAAAATATTAAATTTAGTTTAGGGTGGGAATTGAAATATCAAAAACAAGTGAAGATAAGAAATTTGTAACATCCATATTTGAAAGTAGAGTGAAAAGTGTAGTATAACCTACCACTATCTTGACTCTTACGACGTTGCTATCGAAAAATAATCGGCAATGTTTGAAAATCTATAGCAAAAATATTTTCTTTTGTTATTAGATTTTTTGATTGTGAACACTGTTGTTTAGTTCACCAGACCTTAATATGATCTTTTTAGTTTTGTGGTATGTATTATTATTTTTAACTTTCAGCAATTTTATTATATAACCTCTATAAAAGCTTCCATATGTGAGAAGTATTAAATACTAAGTGAAACTTTACCCTGGCAAAGATGTAAACAAAAGGAAATAGTAAATAAAAAAGTAAATTAAGTTAACAAAAGCAATTTTTAAAAGAGTTAAATCAAATTAATTCTAATTCCGCTGATATTTCTGACAAAATACCAAATCAAGGTGTAATCTTGGCAAAAATGTGCCCATCAGATTTATATTCTGCAATAATTGATTAATGTGACTATTATTTCGTCAGAATAAATTTAAAAAGTAAGACATTGGATATGTTTACCTGATAGCTATCCCTTCTTACCCAACTGATAATAACATTTCTTCAGAATTATCTATTCCAATCCCCAAAATATAACATAGTAGAATTTATTTATGAAAAAAGGTTGAATCTAACTCAAAAATATTAATACACCTTATAAGACAGTTAAATAATGTATATAAAAATTATATTTAGGTATCTTAAACTAAACAACTGTGCTAAAAGCTAAGGAACTAAGAAATATTTTAAAAAATTGACAATATGGCCGTTTATCTGGTGATAACGACGGCGCACCATTTAAGGCACTGGCTTACACATCTTTGGTCCTCTACTTTAAAATGATATGAGCAAAATGCTAAACTTTACTTGTTTTTGGGATGATGGGGGTGGACCTTTTTACCCGGAGAGCTTTTAGTCCGGTCTACCCTGTATTTACTTGATCATATATTGTAGGATCCACCAACGACACGTAAATTTGTTCAGATCCCACCGATGACAACAAATATTTGTATGCTCCTACCGCTGCCACCAACAAAATATTTCGAGGTCCGCTGCCACCAAATAAAATGTGGTGCGCCGATCATTATTGGGAAACAAAAACTTTTGTTGTGATTATTATTTATTTCATATTATTATCAATATAAAATCGCTATTGTACCACAACTGACTATTAACTCTGTCAACGGCCTCGACTATACTAACTATTTATTCATGACTACTCAACCAAGTGACTACCACCAACTGACTACATGACTCAACTAACTGGCTATTTCGCTATTACAAAGCTTTATAATTATCTTATTGTTAAATAGGGCAGCTTCATGAATTTTAATATAACATACATTTTTATGACTTAACGTCTTATGTTTACTTTTTCGAGTGCAATGGTTTTCCTATTGTTAGGAGAGTGATTGGTTTGGTATTTTACGTAATTTGTATGTGGTTTCTATAAACGTAGGGCTTCCAATACCGTAATAAAATCTGAATACTGGTATTCGATATTTGAAATTTGTAGAACCGGGATCTCTGTATTAATACCAGTACTGTCAATAAAATTTATTAGTCATATTTTTATTTGCAGCACTTGTTATATTATCATTAACAAATAATATATAAAATTCAATAAATATTGTTCTGAAATGAGTACATATTATTTATTTGATTACATGGAGAAAAGTAGCAGATCGATACAAAAAACGTGCAAGTAAAAAAATATATTAACTTCTATGTTACATTTTTTATTCAAGACGTTTATCATAAACCGTTGATGAGAAAAAATGCTATCGATGAACGTGTGTGTGACTAAGACCTACAACTATAATGTTGTTAGGGATGAATAATCAATTATATTGCGTAGTTTATGTATTAGCCATTAGTAATAATGAATACCGTTAATAATAATGAATACGAATGATGCACGTAGTGTAGTCTAACTACGTAGGTAACTTTAATCAAATTCAAATACAAATGCTAATTGTCAGTGGTTGAATTAAAACTTTTCACTCACCTAATCATTGTTGTCATCTGATCATTAGTTTCAATTCAGAGATCACTTCCAATTTTCCGATGCAAGCTTGGAACCTCAAAGATCCTCTGAAATTTTAAGCAAATAGTGTTTTCAACGTCAATATTCTCAAAAGCACACTTGTGTTGTGTACATGCTGCACATATAAGTTATCATGCATTTATGTATATTGGCACAGGTATTTAAAGTTTAAATTACAGGTAAGAGAAATAAAACAAACAAAGTGGCGAGAGTCGATTATCAGTGTAATTATAGGCATCACAGCGAGACGTCGCCTCGGCTTAATTACAGCGCGCATCATTAAAAATAAATTCTTTTACGCGAAATCACACCTCGAGCGCATAACACGCACTCGCAAACGCGCTCGTCCGTCAGCCAACCGAATAAATTAAATCATATTATTAAAAATAATTTATGCAAGAATTTTTGCACACAAAAAAATTACGCACCGAATATGTAAATAAAACCAAACGGGCCAGAGAAACGAGCCTGGTGCAACCCATTAAGCACACGCGGGAACAATAGGTGGAGATTGGAGAAAGAGCAAGCGTTAAACAAGCATTGTCATTGCTGATAGATTATTATGGAAATATTGACTTTTAATTAAAATATTACATTTTTATACTTAATCATATTAATCATTATGTTAACTATCTTTCATCATAATACAGATATGGTAACATTAATGGAAATACTATCCTTTATTTTGTACTATACTTTATTTAAATGTTATATTAGTATATATTTATGTTACCAGTTCTTGAGTTATTTAGCAGTTGCAACAGATATTGAAATTTAAAAAAAAACTATTATTAACTCGTCTAACTTAACTTAACTATTATTAACTATATATAACTCGTCTATTATTGACGAGTATACCAGTCATAGGAAAGTCTTTTGGGTATTTAGTAGAAGTGCAAGGAGCTTGTTGGAACAGTTTTTTTTCAATCAATATATCTTGAGATCCACTGATTATATTTCTACAAGATAGATAGATAATGTAATTATTCTTCAATCGAATGAAGTAAAAATAATTTCAAAACTATAGTTTATTGTTTTGCATATAATCATTTTTTGAAAAAAATGCGGTTTTACAACTTACTCCGTGTTTGGGATCAGTTGTAACATATACCAGGGCAAGTAGTAACAAAAACTAGCTGTAAGTGGAATTCTGTCAAGGCAATTAAGGCATCGTGCCTTATGGCAAATTGCTGGAACGTCCCGTACCAAAAATTATTATTTTTTTAAAAACAATTAACACAATTTTGAAAAAATTTTACTTCGAAATAATTAGATTTTTGAGATACTATAAATTTGACAAAAATTTACTTTTTTTAAAAAAAAAATATTTTTTTAAAACAAATTTTTTTTGAAAAGAAAAATGTTTTCTTCATTTTGACTTATTTTGGAAATTCTGAACTTTTTTTCAGAGCAATCGTATTGCTTGAATAGAGACGAAATGTCAAAGCGCGCAAGCGCCGCGCCGCCGTCGAACGCATAAAAGCATTAGTACGGAACCCATGAAAATGTAAAAAAAATTATACTTATTGTTAAAATCTGTATGAAATATCTGATGATTTGTTGTGCATATGTCTAAAGATCATTTTTAACCGCCAGATAGCATTTTTTTTACTTTTTTCATTAGATCTCCGAAACCGCTAGACCTGCCCTTCATGAAAATTTGATCAATTCTTCATCTTGTCAATAAAAGTAAAATGTTTTTTGAATTATTGAAATCGAACGCTTCGTTCTCTCAAAAACTGAGTTACCGTTTTCGACACTTTTTGCCCCGTATCTTCGGAGCGGCTTGACCTGCCTTTGCCAAAAACTAATCAGCACTTCTCCTTATAAATACGAATCGAATGTTTTTTGAATTATTCAAATCGGTTGATCCGTGTTCCCGAAATCGTCGACGAAAATTTGTATCCGCGCATACATACACACACGCACATACACACACACACACACACATAAAGGGATGCACAAAGGCATTTCCTTCGCTATACAAAAAAAAAACACACACATACATCCATTTTTTCCAAGGTATGCCAAAATGTTCAGAAGATTTTGAAACGTAAGGATATATAAAAATTTTCATTTTCGATTTTTTTGCGATTACTATAACTTGCCCTACGGGAAGTTAAAAATTGACAAAAATACCTCCGATATTTCATTCTTTATTTGTATTTAAATAAATTACTTATTTCTAAGTAATTCTTTTCAAGAATCAATGAGAACTATAATTAATACAAATAAAATATATTGGAGATCTTTCCCATAAATAATTTTTCTGTTCAATTTCGCAGGCCTGCTTGCAATGCTTTTATTAATGTTTTGATATTATTTGGTTTTGGCGGATTTAATTAAAAATCGATACTTTGCAATTCAATGATGAATTTATTAGACATCGATATTTTTCATACACTTTTTTGTTTATATATAAAATGTCATGGCACGTTTTTTTGTTTATGTATAAAATGTCATGGCACACTTAATAAAAATTGGAGCTAATTTGCTCCATTATATATGGAGCAATATAGCTCCAATTTGTATTAAGTGTGCCATGACATTTTATACATAAACAAAAAAGTGTATAAAACATACTTTTATAGTATGATTTTTCTTCATAAATCAACGTGAACTACAATTATTAGCCGAATAAAAAAAATGTAGTGTCTCATGTAACCATGTAACATGTAACACACATCTTACAGACTATAATCTTCTTCCCCCCAATCTTTTTCACTTGGATCTGTATGTAATTTTTGTTAATTTGTGTATCTTACAACAAGTCTTTTTTTAAATCTGCATGAATTTTTACACAAATTGTTTTTAGCATCTTTTATTGTCAGAAATAAGTATTATAACACATCATTATCATTTAAACAAAATTTATGAATGTAATATAACAATATATAACAAAAAAAAATTATACTAAGTTGACAAGAAATTTTGTTGTTGTATTAAATTTTCCCCTTCCTTTTATTTCGTATTTTGTTTTAGTTAAGTTAAATTTTTCTTCGCCTGTTGAATCTCCACCCAAAAAGGACAAGAAATACATATCACAATTGTACCCACAAAATTTGTCACAACCGTACCCAACACACACTTTTGATAACGAATCATCTTTATGACCGAGCTAAATTATCTATGCAAAAACTAATTGTGGTAATTAACTACTAATGTTCAACTTATAGAAAAATTACAAACAAAGTGATCTATCTGTATAGAAGTGACAGATATTATTAAATGAAATCGAACATAAACTTGTTTTGACTCTTTAAAAACAATGAGGTCTACAAATCGTGTTAATGCAGAGCTGTGACTCAATATAATAATGTAAACTTATTCATACAAACGTTCTTCATCTTTCTCCCTTTGGACCCTATGCCAAAATCAGTATAGTTAAGCTGTTATGGCCACTGGCACTACCGTACCCTGATACAACCGTATCCAGTTTCCCCCACTAATGAATTAAATCACACTTTGCCGTGTTTCTGTTATTATTATTTGTTTAACAATATAAACCAATTATTTGTAAATTCAATCAATAGATCACAAAACTGCATTTAAAAATTTAAATTTTTGAATTATTTAACCACCATTTTTAAAAACTAGCTAAACATTTATAATCCACGTTCCATTCCACAAATATACACCTTCGAGCAATGTAATTGGATCGCCGTAATTAACATATTAGAGAGCGCAACAAGTGTCCATTGGCCGCTAATCGCCCTCTCCACGGCAATCCGCACCAGCTTTAATTATTATTCAACAAAACGCCGCTCTTTGCCGTACTTCATTACAATTTATCCGTCTGATCCACATTAATTAACGATACCTACTTGTTTTAGCATTTTACACCGCATTTCCCACCCTGTAACGCCTCTAAATCACAAGCAAATGACTTCTGCTATGCCAATGGATGATAGACGGAGTTCTGGTGTCACTTTTTACTCAAGTGGAATAAAATTTATGTGAAATCAATATGATTTCAATGTGCTATGACAAAATTAAATTAAAAACATATATTAGAGATGAACTAGATTAATTTTACTGTTATATAGGAAAATTATGTACGGAAAACTTATATTGTTTCTTCTAGTTCTGTAGAATTTTGTATGAGTATATACTCCGGAAATAAGTATTTTGAGACAATTTTAACGTTGTATCTTTATGCGAATTTCTTATATTAAACCGTGTAGATGATAAGCGTGTAAAACTCATAAAATTGGAAAAAAATTTAAAAATTATATGCGGACATTTATCAAATTATATATCAATTTATTCGTATTATTATTGCGCATTTTTTCACCAAACACACTGTTTATGTTACTATAACCTTTTCGATGTGGCATGATAGATGTGTGAATTTTTAAATGCTTAGTTCTACTAGTAGTCTACCTGCCTGCCTACCGGTCTGCCTGCTATACTATCTAATACTATCTTGCTTTTTTCTACCATTCTACCTGTAAACTTGACTACTTGTTTGAATAATGTTTTGTAATGATCATTTTTGCCCACCAAATGCAAATTTTTAAACTTTGTGCACTGCAACTCAGAAACCCTTGGATCTGCTTTCGAAAAAATTAAATAATTTTTTTATTTCGTCCTTCCAAGTAAAATGTTTTTTTGAATCATTCAAATCGGATGTACCGTTCTCTCAAAATCTATTATTTTTTTCACTTTTTGCTCTGTACTCCAAAATGGCTAGACCTATCTTTGCAAAAAAAAGCTAATATTGTATGAGTCATTCTAGTCGGATGCTTGATCTTTTCAAAAAGTGTCATTTTTCACAGTTTCAGCTCCAATCTTTAACACTACTCGAAATGTCTTTGCCAAAAACTAATCACTGGGTCTTCCTATCTAAACAAGTACAATATTTTTGAATCAATCCAATCGGATACTCTGTTCTCCCAAAAACTTAATTTTAATTTTTTCACTCTTTCCTTCAGGTTTCCTAAACAAGTCGATTGAATGGTGCTCTCCGAAACGTCGACAAATAGTTGTTTTGTCAATTATATTTCTAAAGTATGCCAAAATGTTCAGAAACCTCTGAAACGTGATGATATGCAAAAAATCACTTTCGATTTTTGAACGATTACTATAACTTACCCTTAGTTAAATAGTAAATTCTAAATGTAGAAAGTATTACAGTAACGAACAGAAATTTATTAACTTTAACTTCACATATTTCTATTAGGATTAAGTTTCCAAAATTTGTAGTCTCAAATTGTAAAAAAATATTTGATCACTTGTTTATAAATTAACAATTTACAATAAAGTATATTATAATTTTACATTTGTATAAAAAATAATATATTATTCTATAACAATCTGTAGTTGAAACTAGTAAAATAATTTTAAGTATTCAAACTTTTAAGAGTATTCTGATAAGTATCAATGGCTCTTCAATAATTAATTAATATCAATTTATTATAGTAAATTTATTATCTCACATAAAGATTATGATTTTTTAAATTTTCTTATTTAAATAAGAGCAATGATAGAATTTTTTGCGATCGACTCCCCTTTTATTCCGCGAAGTATCCATTTTTAGCGCCGTCCACTTTTAATTAACGAGTATCTCTTTACAAGGCAATATGTTTTATAAAATACCAGATTTTATTGTAAATCTAACACCTCTTAGCGATTACCCCGTGGATGATTATGAATGTATTTATAGTCGGATGCTGTCATTCACACTCGATCGTTCGATATAATGAACATAGGTTAATACTTATAAGAAAATGTAAGGGTATTGGCACAATTAACATCGTATTTTATTAAAGACAAGTTCTTTGACAGTTTTCTCGGCCAGCAAAAATATTTGCACAGCGTACATGGGTAAATTATAACGTAAGGTTGGGTAAATTCTGTATTATATATTGCATGCATTTCTTCTTCAACAGGAAGAAGATTCTTATGTATTGGTATTAATCTAGAATATACGTGATTGAAAAAATGAGAAGCCAAGCTTTCATGTTTTCAATTTATTATAGTAAACGATAAATTAACTCATTGCTTTATTTCTTCTAACTTTGGCATATAACAAGTATATAACTTAATATGAGTAGAATAAATCAATTCATGTTCATGCAAATCACATCTATAATATCAATGTAAGTAAATGAATAACAAATTAAATTTTATAATAATAAAAATTAGATGTAGGTAACATTTTACCTAAAGGTAACAATATAGGACTTAATCAACACGAATTGAGATTTAGTAACTATTAAAATATGACCATATAAGCTCGAAATTTTAATAAGACTCACTATTCCAAACTTTTGATGAATATTTTATAATTTAACCATTTTTCGTGGCCTAGTAATATTTTAGGATGTTTGTTAAGATCATGACCTCTATCATAATACAAAGATTTAGCAAAATTATAAAAAAATATTTAAAAAGAAATTAAAAACTAAAAAGCACAAACAATTCTAACTGATATCTTTCGAACAGCTTCACTATATATTTAGGATTCTGACCAAAAAAAAAATCGATTTTTCTGGTACATATAAATAATGACTTAGCTGATCGGTTCACAAAAGTAATTTACACAAGTTCTTATCGAATTTCAACAAATTTGGTTGCAATAAAATCGATGACATGTAGATCAAAAACCGTCTCAAATACACACACACAGTTTTTTTCTAATTTTGGTCTCAAACGGTTCAGAAACGTCGAGAAAAGATAAAATAAGCGAATTTTCTGGCAGAAACATAAACTTGCTCTTAGGGATGGTAAAAATATTAGGTTGTCAAATATCTCCCTTCCGCTTTCTTGCTCTTGGTTTATAATACAAAAAGGCGGAAGGGAGATATTTGACAACCTAATATATGAAATTTATAATTACAATATACTACTGAATATTATATATTTTAAGAGCATCAAACAACGTGCATTCATTTAAAAAAGCATCATTAAAAAGGCTCATTAAAAATTCCGAATTGTGACCAATTATTAATAACATCAGACCGATCATTAATAACAGAATATTAATCAGACTCTAAAAATGTTTTTTTTATTTTTTTCTTTACTCGAAATTTTTCAATAATAAAGTTATCAAGTATTTCACTAACTTGATTGAATTCCCAATTTTTGATGAAATGTGCCAATACGCTTTAGTACATTTTTTTAAAGCAGGGCCTCTCAAAGTCGTCCGATCTAAAAAAAATCAAATTTAAGAAAACTATTAATTTTTAAAAAATTAGTTACTGTTCTAAAATTTAAATAAACAAAATTAACAAAAATTAACCACAATAAACGAATTTTGGTCATAATTTCACCAAAGCTCTAGGTTGCACTTAAAAGCTCATAATTGCCAAACAAGGTAATTTTTATCCTAAATTATTTTAAGGACAGATAAGGTCAATAAGACGTCAAGGTCTGGGACATCCAGTATATATATATATATATAATAAGAAAGTATTGTTCTATCATATTGTCTTTTAGCTCAATATTAACTTTAAAATAGTCCGCACTTCAACCAAAGTTTCCATGGAAATAACATGGGTAAAATTCGATTTGTTTTATAGCATAGTGACAAGTGAATCAAAATTTTCAGAATAACATTGTATTTGCTTATTTTTACCATAAATATAAAATTTACAATAAAATTATTTAATAAAATAAATATTTACTTAGGAAGAAGAACCAAAAAACTTTGGTTGTAGTGCGGACTATTTAAAAGTTAATATTAAGCTAAAAGCTGAAACTTTCAAAAATAAATTTCGTGGACCCAACTCTGAACAATATGATAGTAGCGATATTCATTTTTACTTGAAATTATAATTCATAAATATGTTTAGAATTGAAAAAAGCCCAATTTGGGTGGAATAGGGAGATTTTTTTTTATCATTTCGGGAGCATTTGAGCTCCTGGAACCAAGGAAATTCAAAAACACACATATATATATATATATATATATATATATATATATATATATATATACAGGGCCGGTCCTGCCTTGCATGCGATGCATGCAAAAAATGCGGGCGCACGCCTTAGGGGGCGCCAAAACGAGATTCGGAAATGAAATTTATAATATATTATTCACTTTTTTTAATATAAAATCTAGAATACCTAAAAAATTATAATAAACAATTTAACTTAATGGATAAAACGACACAAAAAGCATATTCAGTTTGCAATGTCATATCAGTAGAAACAATTCATTACTCTGCAAATTAGTAAATTATTGTTCTGCTTATTGTTTAATGCACTTATTAAATTCTTCTCGTTCGAAGTTAATGTGGATTCGAAAAACAAATTATCTAGTGTTCAAACCCGTAAGCGCAAACTTACGAAAGTTTAAATTATTGGACATTATTGACGAAAAACTACGAGCTGATTTAGTTTGAACGAAACTTGTTAAAAAAATAGATACAAATTATAATAGAGAAACAAGGAAAATCGGAAGTCAGTGGATAGAAAATGGATTATTAAGATCGAGAAACTAAATAGTAACTTTTGTTTTTGTTGAAAATGTTTCGCATCTGATGAACTTTGAACGTTGAAGATATACGTGGTTAGATTTATGGAAATTAAGCAAATATGAAAAAGCAAAATGTACTAGAAACAAGAATCTTGAGCTTTTTTTATACCTATTGCTGTCCATACTAATTTTAATTATTAACTAAGCAGAATTAATACAGATACAAATATAATTGTGTTTTGTTTTCAATATAGTAAAGAAAATATATAATTTCTCTGCATCTTTTAATAAAATACGTTAAAAATTTAACTTTAAAACAACAATCTGATATTCTGAATCAGATGGGAAAGTAAATATGAATACAATTCGGTGCAATAATATGAATACAATAAGAAGTTTACGATGCAATTTCGGATATTGTAAATATTGAAAAAAAAATTAAAATAAAATTTTAAAAATCCAACATGAGAACAGTGTTCTGTTTAAAAATGATATAAGCAAAATGTTTCAAAATCTGTTAATATTTTAAAAATACTTGAAAATGTAAAATATTTGATTATGGTCAACCCGCAAATCGCTTCGATTTTCTAAATAAAATTAAAATCGATGTATTTTATAAGCTTTAAGATTAAATTTAATTTTTGGTGTACTAAATCCAGAATGATTATCCCCTTCTACTCGGGTGCCGAATATTCGCGAGTGGAAAGTGTTAAAATTCAATTTAAAGAATTTACATAAATATTTATATATTTTTTATGATAAATGTTAAAACAGTTAAAATTATTGTGGGGGGGGGCGCTAGAACAAATCTTGCATGAGGGCGCTGAGGACCCCAGGACCGGCCCTGTATATATATATATATATATATATATATATATATAAACTATGTGAATATATAAATTACAGTTTTTTAACAGCTCCTAGTTGACATTTATAAATTAGATATCAATTAAATAAATATTGTATACAGAACAAAATGAATTCAATAAAAATACCAATAAATCATAAAAATCGCATTCATACCTTTTAAATTACATATAATTATCAAGGTGATTATATATAATTACTGAAAATGATAAAACATAATTTATTCCCACCTGGAGGTCTAGTTAACGCAAATAATCTAGTGAGACAGATTAATCTTAATATTAGCATTAATGACAACCTGTGTTTAACAACTCAATGACGTTTACAAGCTGATATCTATGATTAAATATGCGCACGCAAAGCAAATAAACGCACTCCCGTGTGTTTTATATCATTCAACCCTTTCATTTGTCAAGTGTTAATAGACGAGGTGATTAAAGCTCTCGTTAATGCCATTCAAAGGGTTGTAGAGGCACCCGCTAACAAACATTCAATGATTGTTAGGGATACACCCACAAGATTGCTCGTTTATTACTTAATTGTTGGAATTGTCATTATTGGAAGAGATTAAGTGATTTATATACATATGCATATTGTACTAAGATGTTTGAAGACATTGGATTAATTTAGTAATAGATGTCATTTGATATGTTGGTTTTCAAGGATTGGTGAACTTTGCAGATGCTTATGGTGCGTCAAATAAAATTTACTTTTATTGATAATTTTAAGAGGTAATAAATTTCAAGAAGAAAGGGTTGTTACATAGCTTCTAATAAAGTATTTCCCAAGTTTGAATTTTTTTATATAAATAATGCAGACCAAGTTAGGCACTTGCTTATTGTATTATTCATCTTAAACACTGTTTTCAACCTGTCTATTGTAATTAAGTGAACTATGACCAAAATCCTGTTGTTATTCTTCAAAAGTTCCAGCAAAAAACTGCAGTGCCTGCAGAATCAATTGCATCTATGCTCAAGTCTGGTCTTATTCAGTCTTAAATATGGTGAATGATTAATAAGAAGCATATAGATTTAAAACAAGTTCTGACAAGACTTAATAATATTTTACATTAAAAACAGTTTCAATGAGGAACTGTTTTGCCTTCAAAATCAATTGCCCCTTTATATTCACATGTTTAGTCTATGCCTTATTAGATCTCAAAGATAATAATTGATTTTATGAGAGAAAAAAATAGACCAAATACAAGTTTTGTATACGGTTTTGTATTAATAAATAAGTTTTACCAAAAACACATCTTTTACATTTAAAAGAGTTACAATAAAGAACTGCTGTACTCCTGCAGACTCAATTGCACCTTTCTGTACACAACTCCTACCTTATTACTTTCCAAATATGATAACTGATATTGAGAGGAAAAAATAGATTTAAAACTAGTTATGTCGTAACGATAAGTAGGTATATTTTTCTAAAAACACCTGATACATTTTTTGTAAAAGAGTTGCCAACAAAAAACTGTTATACAGAATCAATTTTCTTATAAGTTCTTATAAAAATCATATGTGTTATTGAGTGGAAAATATAGTTTTAAAAAAAATTCTAAATGATAATAGAAAGGATCTAAAAAGCCATACAATAAATTAGTTCGTGATATTAAGTGATATATTTAGCTGTATTTTTAAAAAAATGTGCAGATCTAGCAAAACAGAAGTCACACATTTCTACCAAGTTTTAATTAAATGTGTCTCGACAAATAGTTTTTTTTTTAATATGGCTTAAATTTGCATTTGATTCTGACAAAAAATTATCTAAATATATATGAATTGCCATTGCTAAATACACATGAACTGCCAAATTTTCAGAATTTTATGATCGCGAATCTACGTAAATTGTGGAACTGAACTAATTGTTTAGTTTAAGTAAATATATATTAATATATTATTATATATAATATTTAATTAATTCACGTTTTTGACGTCCAAAATGTATCAATTAAATCTAATAATAAAATTGCTCATTAGAAAAACACAATTGGCTCAATAACAAAAGTATATTATTATTATTTTAAAAAAGTACTCAAATCATATCTATTTATAATGTTACAAAATTTATACTGTGGACAACATTGTAATATCATGTATTAATAATGAACAAGTATTTAAAATAACAATTTTTCCATCAACTAAAATAAATTTCCATAGAGTTTTCCTAATACTCTCTTTTATTTAGTTTACCCTCCATCAGTAAAAGCATTTTTTTTGCAAATCTTAGCACGACCAGCAGCGAGTGTTCAGAGATGTATTAACTAAACTTTTAACGTTAAATTTATGTAAATGATTTACAGCATGGAATTTACAACTTTTATATAAGAAGAGATTGTTTAGATAAGAGATTTTCCGAATGAGAGAAAATTTTTCTGTCGCTGTGTAATGAAAAGAAAAACAATAAGAATAAACTCTTCGTACTTTTGATCATGAATCATTCTGACAATAAAAGTCAGAATAGGTATAAACATTTTGATGTTTATACCTATTATATTTGAACCTATGTTTATGTCTGTCACAACCGTCCTGGGGATGTGGATAGTTGTGACACTCGCATGTCACAACTGACAACAGGACATGCATCAGTTTATATAATTGTTATAGATATTAGACAATGTTACAGTATTTATAAGAATCTATTAAACATTTAATATTCCTCGAACATTTCATTACGGTACGGGAAGTTCCAGCAATTTGCCTTAAGACGCCATGCCATACACCACTAGTTAAAATTTACTTGCTAGTTGTCTGTGAACGTCGAAGTATTTCTAAAATATTTTATGTAAATTTCATGTAATAAACAGAATTTCAAAATAATGTCCAAATATGTGTTTAATTGTGAAATCTCTACGTAAAAAATATTCGTCACAGCGTATATTAATATGTGTAAACATATCAATAATAATATCTCTCCATTTACACATTTTTTCTAATCCTTTCATTTCCAAGTACCTCTGTACAGGGTATTTAAAATCCGTTTGCAAGTACGCTGCTCCCACCGGGCAAACTGGCAATTTCGCTCAGTAACTTCATCAAGGGGTTGCTTGTTTTATTATTAATTAAACAATTAAGCAATTAATTACGCGCCAACGCCGTACGACGGGATCCCTCTAATGCCTGGGAGCGACACTAACGAAGGGCGCGAATCATGAATACTAATTGCTATATAATGGCTGAATTGTCATTAATGGAACGAGAAGGATTTATAAACGGTTTAAGCGTTTCGAATTTGAACGAGGTTTTAAAGAGAAACTGCTTTTGTGGATTTTATGGCCTTTGTTTTCATCAGAATATTGTTTCCGGTTGACTTTTTTCGTGTTTGGTTAATGTCCCTTTATATATTACAATAGAAATTTATTGTTCTTTGTAATGGGCGGATTAACGCAAATAGGATGAACAGGATTTTGTTGATCATTTTAACGGCCTCAAGGTCTTCGTTAGTTGTTATACTTTATTAATACTGACAATTCTTTAAGAAATGCATAAAATATTTCGACGATCACGGTATCAGTAACAACAAATCCCGAATGATTTTTTATTTATTCGAAAGCAATTAAAACAATTGAATGAGCTGTTGCCATAGATCTTATACTACATGGATTGCTAGTCGAGTGCAAAATAAGTGCATAAACATAGAAGGGACTCTGACGTCACTTGCTGAGCGAACGTTGCCGACAATCGCGGAATCTCCCGATTAATTAAATGTCATATGTTTTATTTTAATAATATGATGGCACTCATAATTTTGTAAAAAATGACATTAATATTTTTTTTCATAATAATTAATTTAATCCAAATACTATCTGAAACTGAGCTGGCTATAAAGTGCATGTTTATCCATGAAACTATTTATCCATAACTATTGACTCATTTTCTATAACTAACTGAACTACATGATTGAACTACTGAACTACTATCCAACTCTTCTGTTAACTAAATTGAACTGAACTATATGATTAAACTACTGAAAACTGCCTTACTACCACTAACTCTACTGCGTTATTGTAAGATTTCATATGTACTATTTTTAAGTAGAGTGACTTAAGGTATAATAGTAATGGGCCAAAAATCGAAAATGAAAATTTTTGCGTTTTGAAGGTTTCTGAACATTTTGGCATACCTCGGAAAAAAATGATGTGTGCCATTTCAAAGATAGGGAGCCAAATATACAAAATTGGCAGTTTATGAGAGAACTAAGCGTAGGGTAGGGCGGGGCTAGTTGAGCAAATTTTTACTTAAACGGATGTAGCTCCTCAATGAAAAGTCTCAATAAATTGCTATACGGCTTAAAGGATTTGTTGTTTATCGCTTAACAAAAGTGTCAATACTAGTTTTTGGTAATAAGTAAAATTTAAACGCTACAGCTGTTTAAATACAAAAAGTCAAGTATGCTCAATGTACCCCATAGGTGGGGCAAGTTGAGCAGTAAAGAAGTATAATAAAATTATAGGTTCAATGTCGATTAGTGATGAAATAAAATAAGCTTTTAATAACCAGTTCTATATTTATAGTCTTTATTGACAGAGGAAACAAAACTTATAGTAATTTGCTTTGAATAATTAACGATTAATTAAGTTAGGAATTATTTTCCATTATATTCAGTATTTTGGTTTAAAATCATTATTTCTTTATATCATTATTCATAAACTTAGCTTAAATCTTAAAAATAATAATCAATTTCTGGAAGTTAATGGTAATTGTCTTAGTGACAGAACAAGTTTAGCAACTATGCTCAACTAACCCCAACTCGGAATTTCAAAATAAAAGTGAGTTTTTAAAAAAACCGTTAGAATTATACCCAGAATCTCTGTGCATATTAAAAGTACTATAATTATATAGAAGAATAAAATTTACCTGGTTAAAAATAAATAACATTTGACTAAACCAGACGAAAACTCGTGATGAATGACTTTTTTACTTTTTGGTCTCAAAATAAACAAAACGCCCGTGAGCCTCACTCATTTGTCCAGCGGCTACTAGCGATCGCGGGATGTTTATTCCTCCCAAATCTCTATCTTTCCGCCATATAATGCCTAAACGGATGGTGAATAGTTTTCGGGATATTTCGATTGCTCAACTTGCCCCTATGCTCAACTAGCCCCGCCCTACCCTACGATTTAAAATATTCAAAAAACTTTCTGCTTGTTTTAACAAAATAATTGGTTTTGGGAAAAAAAATTGTTTAAATTTTTTTTCAAAAAAAATTTATTTTTGTATATCGAAAATAACTCAGATTTTAATTTTAATTCGGACTAAAGTTCTAATATACTTCAAACAAATAATTTCGTCTTTGCAATTCAGTTTATGTAATTCTTATAAATATTAGACGATGTTACAATATTTATAATAATCTATTTGAAAACATTTAATATTCCTCGAACATTTCGTCATGGAAGTTCTAGCAATTTGCTCTAAGGCGCGATGCTATACACTACTAGTTTGTTTTTTATTTTAGCAATGTACTTTGTTATTCAATTTACCTGTTCAAAAAATGTATTTATTTATATTTCAATAATTAATTATACCATGGTTTTCATTTGCACTAATACTACAATTGCCTTCATACAATTAGCACAACCTGTTGCCGTCTGTTTGCGTCTGGAAATAAAATATTTTTCAAACCAAAGTTTGTTTTTTTTGCCATTGAAAGTCATCGCGGTTTTTTAATTAACTTCTCAGAAATAAGAGAAGGTTTTAAATTACCTCTCTGAATTTCATTCAGACGACGCAATTTCCCGCGACCGCGTTTGTTTTTCTTGTGCTCGATTTTTAATTGCTCGCGTTTTATAATTAATTCAGTAGGGGATTTTTTATTAACTTTTCTCTTGTACAGAATGCTTTTAAGCCAAGTTAATTATTTTGTAATTGTAACACGTCGGAGTGTTGACAATTTAATTAGGAAGGGAAGGATTTATTTTTCTGGGGAGTAATTAAGTACTTAGAGGGTTGATTTTATTTTCTCATTACACCTTGAAGGCTTTTTCTCCTACTGAGATTTAATGAAAAGAAAATTATTTTTAAGTGTTTTTAGGAAAGTTGTGATGTTTTACATTTTAAGTAGATTCCCAAACTTTTATTGCATTATCAAATAAATGAGTAATGTAAGATTTCAATTTGTCGATTTTGTCACAATAACTGTTACATTTGTTACAAATATAACTGGGTAATATTTAAGCGTATTTTGCCTTCTTTAAGTCGAAAAATCTTCCCAAAAGATGTGTAAATAATCGATTTAATCAATAAAAATTAATATTTAGCAGCTTGTTTACTTTTCACCATAGTATTTTGAGATCTTGGCATGTATCTTGACAGATTTATTGCAAATTTTGACGACTTTTTATAATAATAATAATAAACCACTTTTCCTATGCCTATAATATTTTAGAATGTTTATTGAGACCATGAACTCTATCATAGACAGAGTTTCATCAAAATCAACAAAAGGAAAATTTTTCAACTATATTCATTACAAAAAAGGATCAACGATGTGTTTCAAAATCTCATGAACACGAATTCCATCTGATATATGTATTTAGAACAAATTTTTAAAATAAATTTAGTATATACCGATTATAATTATTTATAATTACAAATTATAGTAACGTGTACAACCAATTTTGCACCGTTCTGTTGATTTTGAAGAAACGGCTCGGCCGATCGTCTCGCAAAACAAATCAATGTAAGTTCCTATCGAGTTCTATCGAATTGCTTCTATTTTTTTTTGGAATTGGTTCAGCTGTTTTTTGAGAAAACGTCGATTAAGATCAAAATTTGGCTCACATACACATATGCATACCCTTATTTTTTTTCAATTTTGGTGTCAAACGATTTAGAAAGACTTGGAATGTCAAATAACCATAACATTTGCGTAAGATTTTCTGGCAAATCTTTCCTTCGGGATGCTAATCATAACATACTATTTTTTAATAAAATATTTATTTATAGTGGCATTAATAAAAAAAATTGGAATATGAAATGGCGCTGAAATATATTATAATAAAACAAATAGTTATTTTTAATCTTTATCATTGCATTTGATGTTCTATTTATTTTATTAGTAGAGAAAATGTTAATAGATTTTTATGTAATACGATCATAATAATAATTCTTATACAAAAATGTAATTTACTTAATAGAATTTAATACTTGGAAAATAAAATGTTAATTTTAAATGAACGACTTGGTCGATCATTCGACAAAATAATTTAAAATCTGTCAAAAGTAAGTTTAACTTTTTAGCATCATATTAAATGAAAATGTATAATGAACATATTATATTATAAATATATTACATGATGATCATATTACTATTTTTAATGACCTTATTTTCTAATAACTACAGTGACATAAGTAAATTTTTTGAAACACGAAATGAATGTAATATATTATTACTTTTAATTTATGTCAATATATTTGAATTGTAATTACTGTTCTGGGAACTTATCGCAGCTTCTATTTAATGTGCAGATAAATTGTTGGTAAATTTTTGCTCAATAAGACAATATTAATTCTTAGAGAAAGATGTAATTCATTTTCATAGGAATTTGATCGCTTGAAGAAAAACTTCAATAAAGAAGAGCTATAAACAGCTTGGTCTTTCATTATCGGATGGTAAATTTCATTCAATTTCCAAACAAATATTTTTTATTTAATGATAAAAAACCTAAATTTTTAAAATTTGCATAAGAAATAAAGCAATTGCTTTTGGTGGTTAGAAAATCATAGCAAATAGCAAATAAACACGTTCGCTTTCAGTAAAAGGTTCAGCATGGTACAAACATAGACAGTCATTTTATTTTTAAATTGATTGTGATATCCGCAATTTGATAAAACGCCGTTTATACAGATAGTCAGATTATCAAATTGTAATCGTTATTAACTATGAATGCTATAGCATCCACGGCAAATATTACGCTTCTATTTTGCGCAATGTGCTTGTCCAAGCTAATCAGTGACTACAAGAAAAGATAAGTATTTTTTCGTACAAGAAAAGATAGTACGAAAATATCTAAAGAATCAGTTAGTCATTACCTTGATAGGTATAAATAAATTAAAATAATTGACTTTAAATTGTCAATGAATTCATGTCATTCTGCTTCACAAAAAATGAATGGCTATAGCATTGAACGTGTCAAAATACTGTACCAAAACTACATTTTTGGTTATCAAAACATCCATATAAACCTTAGTTTTATTATATAATTTGGTCCTGACTATGACTTTCCTTACTTAGCTATATATATTATTTATTCCCTATCCCCAACATCATCGCTTTGCTCTTTTGGAATCCACTAACCCATTTATATTCGCGGTTTGAACTTTATATCTTCTGAGGGTGTCTAGTGTCTATATTTCATATTATTTCAGTCAATGTAATACTTTTTATGGCATGTAGAATTTTCATTTGCTTCCCTGTTTTACTCTTTTCCTTTTGCTTCTATTGTATATGTATTCTTTTTCGTTTCAGCGGCAAATCTGGCACTTGCTTCATGAATTGTACTGATGCCCTTATTTTTCCATTCTGCCGCCAAGGTTATATGAACAGTTGTACCAGAAACAGAAACGGACGTCAATTTCGAACTGCTACTGTGAGTATTAATAATCAATTATTTATTTATTTTAATAAATTTACTATTTTCTGTTTCTGGAGATTGCATTTGTAATAAGTTAGAATTTCAATTTATGAACATTGAAGAAACCTTAGATTTATCTTTATGGATTGGAATTATTTTTTTCCAATTTTATCCAATTTTTATTTTTTTGTTCATATTACAATAAATCGTAAAATATTACTTCATCTCGATTGTTATTTTAAGGAAGTATGAAAATTTAAAAAAAAATTAAAAGAAGAATAATAAATAAATGAATATCGAATGATGGATTTGTTGATAACGCTTGATGGCACATGATTTTCTGAATAAATGTAATAATATATAGTAAGTTCTTTCAACTTATAAAATATAATTACAAAATTGTTATAACTTCCGTAAAATTATTATTAGTGCCTGTCTATAGAGTTTTATGCATTTTTTTTAAATTTTGCTAAATTCGATGTATATAATGAGCTACAAAGCACAAAAATTTGTATATTATTTGTAACCACGCAGATGGAATTTAAGAAATAATTAAAATTAATTATTATATTTATGATATATTTAAAAAAATGTTTATAATTTGCTTCTATCAAAAGAATAATAACCTAACAAGACATTAACAACAGATCTCCATATTAGTGACGCAGTTATTGTAATGAGCTATCATTGTCGATTGAATATGAATCGTTCTATTAAAGTTGATTGAAAATAATATATATATATATATATATATATATATATATATATATATATATATATGCATACATATGTAGCCCAAAAGCAAAACAATCACGTACTAGCTTAACAATAATCAGAGCAGCCTGAAAATTAATTGCAACATTATTATTGTAAATATTATTACGTTAAAAAAATTGTGTTTCACGAAAAAATTATTTACGTTAATTGTAAACGTTTTTTTACCTTAAAATTAAATATAAATTTTTTTAATTATAAGTTGTCGACCCTCACAGTATATACCAGATACTGAATAAAATCTGTAGCAAATACTTGTAAAATATCTGCAGATTGGCAAATTCCATGATAAATTATTACTAAATTATAAATCATAATTATTTTATTCAATCATATAAGATTCAGCAATAAAAATAGTTCATGATCATTAAAATTGTCATGTAGTTTTAAACATATAAAAAATTCACAGATCTCAAGTTGATCGAATGAATTTGATCTAAAAAATTAATATCCTGACAATGAGTATTATTTTTTTGGGTGGAGTAATAATGTAGTAATATAAGTTAATTGTACTAAATAAAAAAATCAAGTCAGGTCACCAAATATATTAAAATTTATGAAAATTATTTAACACTGCTTGAAACACTGGTATTTTGGATGCTAATTTGATTTCATAAATTTAAAAATTCTTTTAGTACAGATTATACAAATTAATTAACAAATAAATAGAAATAGGTCTTTGATGAAGTGAAGAAGTATTGATATTGCTTAGAAAAATAATATTTAAGATGCGAGTTTGGTTTCATAGTTTTAAAAATCCATTGGCTACAGATTATATAAATTAAGTATAGAACAAATAAAAAGAGGCTCTAGGAAGAGTAGAATTATTTATATATTAAGCGTTATAGGTACTGTGATTATTGAGTAATATATTCTAAACATTATTCTATATATCATATTTTTATCAAACATCTTTGATTTCTAGCTTCATTTATGTATCAAAATTGTTTATAAATATCACTCGTGAATCCAAAACTCTTACTATTTAAAAGATTAGGCTTATCTACCTTTAAATTATGAATTTATTCATATGAATAAGAATAAAATTGTATTGCAAATTACAATTATCAATATTGTCCATATAATTATTTTGGATTGTCAAACGAAATCAATTTGGACAAAAGAGCATTTCCTTACATTTCTGTGTTAAAGTCCTGAAAGTTATTTTTGGAAAAAAAACAAAATAATATTTGTGTTTTGCAGCGCTATGCTTCTAATACATATGAATAAATTCATAATTAAAAGTAGATGCTTAATTTTAAACTAAATTTGGTAATAATATTTTTTGTATTATAATAGTATTTGCTTTAAGAGTTTATTAAACTTTAGTAGTCTGATTTCCTGTGATGTATTTTTTTCTGTACATGCCCCAAATCATGATTTCAATGCTGGAAGCTTACAGGATGATAATTTAGATTTTACGATTTATCAGGAGTTTTACTAGAAGCCAGCCTTTAGGTAAAATACATTATATATATATATATTATTTCGCCACACAAATAACTATAAGCAGTAGACATCCGTCTAATTTGAATTACCTCAAGCCAAAGCATTAACAAAAGTCATATTGAATTCCTCATATTATGCACATCTAAAACGTATCGTCATTGTTCATTAACTATAAATCTAAATATCCCCAAATTGCCCAATTCATCCTCTGAATTGATGGACAAAAGCGAATGATATCGTCACATCTGCAGTCGCACGTTATCAATTATAACGTATTTATTAATTTATTTCGATAATCACAGACACCATTATGGATAGAAAAAGATTCCTGGCATCAATTGCGTCAAATGTTTAAATTAATAGGGGACAATTAATATCAATTAGAATAACATAGGCGACAGTCAAACTTTTATTATTAGTGAGTACATAGTAATACAATACATGAGCTTCTGCTGAATATGGGACATACGGGTATATGAGACGGAATCACTAAACAGATTATTGTAATTGTAATTATGATGTGTTATTTTGTCCTAGTTAGAAATATAGTCTTGCTTTAATATAATAAGTTGCTGAAGTTAAAGATAAGTTGTACAATGTTTAATTGTACGTGCTTCAAGACAAATTGCTTTAACTTCCTCTACCGAAAACTAAAATTAAAATAAAAAACTTTCAAATGTTTTCAAAACTATCAAAAAATCAGGTTTTTATAGAATTTTTAAATTTTAAAAAAATATATTTTTTTAAAGTTTGATTTTTTTTATATGTCAAAAAAATATTTTTTATTAATTAACTAATTCTTGCCATTAATTATTTTAAAAGTTTCAATTTTCGCGTATCTTCGAGCCGGCTAGGCCTGTCTTTGCCAAAAACTAATCAGCATGTCTCCTTCTTATCAATACAAATAGAGTTTTCTTTTGAATCATTCAATTCGGCTAATCCGTGTTCTCGAATCGTCAAACGTATGACAAAATGTTAAGAAACCTTGAAAACGTAAAGACAAATATACATTGTCATTTTCGATTTTTTTGCGATTAATATAACTTACCTTAAGGTAAGTTAAAATTTTAATTCTTTACAAAAATTAATAATTATTGTCAAGCATAATTTTTTAATGTTCAGATAATGCTGATATCTTTTACTGTGCAAATATGAATTTCATATATTATTTTAATTTTATTTATATATAAATTATTTTTTATAATATGATATTAAGGAAAATATGTTGCAGTCGTTAAGTATTAAGCTAAAGCTAAGCTATAATTTCAATCCAGAACTAATTATTAATTTAGTTGTTAAATTGGTAGTAGTCAGTTATATAATTTATTCTATTGACAATATGAGTGGTGCAGATATATTTTATTTATTCAAAAAATATACAAAAAAAAAACATTTATTTTGCGGAAATAAATACAAAGCAAAATTCATGTAATGTAAAATTTTTGGTTTATTTTCAAATACCCTTACACTGAATAAATTTGAGGAAAAGAAAATATGGAAATAAAATGCACAAAAATAAAATTAAGTTTAGTAATCGTAAATTATATACGAAATGATTTGAAAATTTTCCAAATTATCAATTCATTCGAGGCTCTTTTACTACTTCACCTCAAGCAAAATTTTTAATTTTAGCTCAACAAAATATGTAAAGATAATTGCATTATATTCTGACAGTGATAATTGCATTTAATATGTTGGCAAACATAATTTCAATAAAAACATTTGACATAGATTTTTGAAAAAATGCATCTATTATGAGGGTACTATTTTATAAGGTTTTCTATTGTGTAATGGTTAAGCTCGCGCGACAACCTGACACTATGCAGCAGCGATGTCCGTTTTCACTTGAATATATGGATCAAAAATATGTTTTCAATTGAAAATAGCATATTTTGGGCACTGCGGTGTGAAAAGGCAATGGGTAACCTCTCACACTATTCTTCCCTGAATCGAGTTGGAGCTCACGTAACTGACCTAGGGCAGTTTATCTTATTATCCCACTTTCAGACAATATTAAAAAAAAGGAAATTTTCATAATATACACTATAAATATAAAATAAGTAAGCATAGAATAGATCTTTTATGTTCCCATTTTGTCTTATAAATCTCTGACATTTATCCAATAAAGATCGAAACGTTTCCTATGCCTATCTCAGAATTTCAATATAAATTATCATTAAATTTAATTTTCCGATAAATCGATAAAATTAATAACTTCTTTGATAAAAGAAAAACTATAATAATTAGTTTAATTATGATATTATTTGAAATAGCATTTCTACATTCCACGACTCTAACAATAAGAGCAAATGATTGAGACTTCATCTACACTTATAGACAGTATTTGTGCAAATATATAAAAACAATAAATGAATGTATAAATTATGAAAGATGATGAAAGTAATTAATCGCCTGACTTATGTGTATCCAAAAATGATGATAAATGATGTGAAATAAAGTCACGTGTTTATCATACGGCCAGGTATATGACTGATCATCAGAATTTTGGATATGCAAAACCAAAGCTAGTTGAAACAAAGAAAATGCTTAAGTTTTCATATTGAATTTATATCTACCAATAAAAGCATTTACAAATTTATACTCTCGAATCACCATTTTATCATACTTTATCAATCGACTTTATCATTTAATATAAAAATGAATATTATCACGAAAACCAACAAAGAGCGTCAAAAGCGAAATGATTCGCTCTTTGGAGCGTGGATCGTGTTCGTTCAAGCTCTGCTACGCGATGTGTTTATGAGTTGAAAATAAAGCAAAGTTGAAATCAGGTAATACTTATTACGTATGCACGTCTAGTAGGTGGCATTTGCACGGAATTGTACGCTATTATGCTTTCATGTATTTAGATTTCAACTCGGGAAATTCTGAGATACATTTGTAGAGGTTAATATTAAAAGAAATAAAACCTATGTAGCATAAAAACTTATAATATAGTTTTTTTCTTGATAGTTACTTCCGAAAAATAACACTGATTAAGTCGGCAGCATCCGAGTGCAAAGGGTTAATTTTCATCTTTTCTCGATGTTTCAAGTTCCTAACACATTTTTCAACAGCCATCAGAGCTACGTGTTTTACGAGCTGTGCTTGCTACTATACATTCTATGAACCTAGTAACTTTTTACAAGAGTGCAACCCAGCGGTCAGCCTTTATTTGTAGACTACTTATACTTATGTAAAAATCGATTTTCACTTAAGATTATATTTAAGACTCTTAACCTCTAGTGGATGTTTGATATCATACTGCTTGATATCGAGCTGGTCGAGGTTGGGAAGCAGCCCGTGACTAGTTTGTGCTTATATTGGATAAGTCATTTTTTGTAAGCCTAAGCAACCTTTAATATTTTCAATTATTTTATACTTGAGGAACTTAAAAAAAAATCATTGGTTTCAATTTCAACAGTATTTAACAATTTTATAAGAAAATCTGTGAAATCATTTATTTGTAATTATTAGTTACAAAAAATTACACATTTTTGAAAATTTGAACAAACAATTTTGTTTTTTTTTAAAGCAAAATTCCACATGCACCTTATTTATTTCTAATTTTTTTAGTCACATTATCATAATTTCAAAATGAAGTGTTTTTGTTTATTGTCAGGAAGATCTAACTAGATTTTGAAGGAAAAAGTGTGAAAGTTTATAATCCCAGCTTGAAATCATTTATGTTTATTTTGTTTCTAAATTAATAATGGTTTTGCACATTAAAATATTAATTGCAAAAAAACTAGAAATTCTAATTCAATTTTTTAAGCTTTTAAGATATTGTAAACACATTTTATTGGCTTTAATTTTAATAATAATTGCAAGTGTTATGTGAATATCAGAAGAGTCGTTTTTCTTCGTAAATGGTAAAAAGTCAAACAGATTGCAATTTTTATTGATCAATTCGATTATTTCAAATATCAGGAAATTTATGCAACTTTACTTAAACAAATTATAGCAAAAACTTTATTGTTACTGTTAAATGTCACTAACAGCTCATTTTTTAGTGTTTTGATCAAATTTTCTTATAATTTCAAAATAAAATGCTTTAATTTATGAATGTAAGCTACATTTCTCAAAAAAATAATGTGAAAAATCAGAATCCAAACAGTGATTATATCGCTTGAAATCATTTATGTTCATTAACTTTCTAAATTAATCATGGTTTTGCTCATTTAGACGTTAACTGAAAGAGAAAGCTAGAAATTCAAACGATTTTCCTGTGCCCTGTATCTTATACAGGTAACATCAATTGTATATTTTCTTTTGGCTGCCTTGACTTAATATTCATTAAAGCACAAAAATCTGAAATAACAGGATGACTTAATGAGAAAAGAAAAATGAGAATTTTCTTTTTAACAGAAATTCACCCCTTTTTACAAAACCTCCCTGTTATTATTTTTAATGATTAAGCAAAAGTCTTTCTTCTTTCAACATTGTTTCTTCACAGAGTAATTGGATTAAATCAAACCGTGGTGATGTTTTGTGTATAATGAGATTTCAGAGTTATATTTGATAATAAAATCTTTATTAAAAAATATAATACTCTGCCATACTTTTTTGCGCATTGTTGAATAATAATGAATATAAATTATGGCTCGGAGATCCCTTGAAAAATCCTGATAATTGGTGGAAATTACATTTCTGTATTAAAATTTCCTATAAACGGTCGAGAAAATGAAATGTAGTCGATACGATAAATTTGTAATGAGTTTATTTGAACTACATTAATATATTGTGCTATTAACTTTCCGTAGGATAAGTTATTGCAATCGTCCAAAAATCTAAAATAATATTTTTTGCTTATCTTCACGTTCCAGAGGTTTTTGAGCGTTTTCACATACCTCAAAAAAATGGATGTGTGTGTATGTATGTATGTATCTGCGGATACAATTCTTCCTCGACGTTTTTGGAAGCACGGTTCAAAAGCATTCGATTTCTACTTATGGGGAATAGTACTGAATCAGTACTTTCATTTTTTTTTAATTTTTTAATTTTTTTTAATTTTCCAAATTATTTTATATCGAAAATTGTTCGTATTTTAATTTTAATTATATCTGAGATTCTAAAGTTCACTCTTATACTTGAAATAAATTTATATAGTTCTTAGAACTATGAGATAAGGTTCTTCAATCCTAACTCCACTTTTAAGTTTTGTTTAATTAATTTAATTATTTATGTTAACATATAGAAACCCCATCGTCCAATTTATAAGCTCTTCTAATTTGTCTATAAAAAATAATAAAAAAATATAAAATAATCTATTACATTGAAAATTCTGTGCAATTTGCCTTAAGGCACCATGCCATACACTAGTTAATTTATTTAATACCAATAGAAAAAAATACAATTTTCATAAGCTGTTTGGCATATTATAAGACATATTCACATTAAGATATATTACATTGCTTAAGAAATCTTCCCAATGAAAGATTTACAAATAGAGAGAAATAAAATTATATTGATACAATTTAAATTGGATATGTTGGCCAATTTCTTTTGAGATGCCTCTCTATTGGAGAATTAAGCAGAGAAGTTAATTATTCATAAGCATGATCTTCAATCTTCAAGATATGTTTATGGCATCTGTCTTTGAAATGTTAAATATTTAATGTATAAACAAAATTATTATTGCAGAATTACATATTAAGTATACTGCCAATAGAAAAGATCACATATGGCATCTGTCTTTGATAATGTTAAATATTTAATAAATTAACAAAATTATTAATAGCAATTTGTAGATGTATTACATATTAAGTATACTGCCAATAGAAAAGATCACTTTGAATATACCACAAAATAGCACTTCTTATACTACATTTGAAAATCAAACTCTATAGCACTCCATATTTATTGCATATGATATAATCAAGTGTGGAATGTAAATTGGTTCAGTTGCTTAAATATTAAATAAGAACATAAATTATTAAACCACAAAACGAAGTAAAATATTTGCTTATATTCATTTATTTCTGCGTCCTTTGATGGTATGTTATAAAGAACTTTTCTAACTGAATGTACCTGGTCAGGTGAACTGTTTTAAAAAAGTCTATTGATGAAGCAACAACTTTGTAAAATTAAAAACTGCCCAAACCGATACAAGTATTTCCCGCATAAAGCTCCAAGTGGATTCTCATCTCGATCGAGTTTCGCCACACGTCCTTCAGAAAACGTTGCAAAGCATGAAAGCAAAAAGATGACGCCGAATACGTCTTATAGAACCATATATGCAAATACTCGAAAGCTCTCTCCCCCGAACGAAAGCTCATGCGTCTTCAAAAGCTCGAGCTTTTCCGAAGACTTCCGAGCCGTCCGTCGTGGTATATCGTTACAGCGCCCCTTTTGCATACATTTTAACGGCGAACCCTCCAAGGAAAGGGGGTTAGGTGAGTGCCCTGGAGGGAACCGCAGTATTCATACACCGCTACGTACTAGGCATCGCGAATCGTATTGATTTTGAATTTTTACTTAGCGCGAAGTTTAAAAGGTGACACAAACGTACGCGCGCGATTTATTCAAATTAGGCGTCCCGCTCTCGCCGACACGCGGGAAGGGAAAATGAGAAAAGGACGGAGAGAAAACGTAAGTCTCCGTGCCATCATTATATAAGATGGTTTGTGCTGGTGAGAGAATGGTTGCCATGGTTACGATCATGAGATGCAGATTAAGTTATGTCTGTGTGTATATACGTACAAGGACGATATTTTTATTCTATTGATGATTTCAAAAAGAAATGCTTTCTACATCTCGTAAAGAGCATTTCAGCATTGTGAATATCAAATGATAAGTTTTACTTTCGGATGTCTGAACATGACACCTGACACCGGCTGCAAATTTAACTCAATGAGAATGAACATCGAGGTATTTTCAACTATTTCATTTATTTTTTATATGTATAAATACAGTAGACTGTTGAATGAAATCGTTTAGTTCAGTGGAGTAGCTTTATCGAGCAGCTTTTAGAATTTTATACTTTTGAAAAAGTATTTTTTGTCGAGGCTTTTATTATAAATGCATACATAATTACACATGTATATACGTATATATGTGTATTTATACATACAACATTATTAAAAAATATATAATCTAACCCTCCCTTAATTTAGATATGCAAATTATTTCAAATTATAACAAAATAAAAATGATTAGAGATTTACATCAAAAACTAAATTAAGAATAAAAGTTCTGATAAATCAATAAAAATGATTTTTTACGTACATTTTTTATTGATGGATTTGTGTTGTTTGTGGGTCTAGTACGTGTATTTTCAGATAAATTTTAAATAATTTTACGTATCAAAGCCTTCTTGAACTTTTATTGATGGATTTGTGTTTGTTTGTGAGTCTAGTATGTGTATTTTCAGATGAATTTTTGAGAGCAAAAAACAAACAATTTTTATTGGGAAAGACAAAATGATTTTTTGCGAAAACGTGCTGTATGATTTTGGGGAAATGCACGTTCATTTCATTTTGACAATAGTCAAATGGGAAGTCAAAATTGGGGGCCAAATGGCAAAAAATTAAAAAAAAACAACAAAAATACTATCTAGAAATTGTTTTGCATGATGAATGAAATTTTATAATTTCTGGCGTTTCCAGGCTGTTCTTTTCTGTGCAGCAGATTTCTGCAACGCTTTTTTTATCTGTGTTCAGTATTTTTTTAGAACTTCTTGCAGTAATTTGCAAACATATTTTGAGGGCAATGTCGATTGAGTATGTTTTCAAATTACTGTAAGAAACTGCAAAAAAATTGCTCAACATTGAATCGTTGCACAGGTCATTTAAGGATTAAAGGACTAGGAATCGACAGAAATAAAAAAAAAAAACAATTATTATGCTGAAAAATTTGTAGATAGCAGATTTCGTCTTTTTTTCAATTTTTTTTTCAATTTCAAGTTTTTTCAATTTTTTGCCACTTTTTTGACTTTAGATTCGTGTTCAGCAGTAAAAAATGCGATAGAGTACATATGTCACGCACCCAATCCAGACAACATTTTTTTATGGGCCTGTGTTATAATTTAATACACATTTTACATACATATTTAAAAATTATCATTAAATCCGAATCTCTAAAAATAAGCCTTCTTTCAATCATAGATAAAACTAACGGAAATTTCCAATCACATTTAGTAATTTTAAATATGCGCAATCGCATTCCCAAACAACAGTATTTCGTTAAAATCTATTGTTAATATCTAGATTCAAATTAACACTGAAAATTAACAACTTTGTTCAATATTGCAATAACAAACATCCGAAACAATACTCGCAATTCACACGTACTAATTCCACACTTATACAAATGAACTCGCGGACAGACGAAGGTACATATAGGTACATATTATTTTTTTAAAAATAATGAAAAATAACAATCGTTTTCTAGGCGTTGGCCAGTACGAGTTAATTTGATGAGTAACAACATAATATGCATGTTTCATAAAACAAATATTGAATGAATTTTGTAAATTGCCTACCTCGGAGTTTCTCCGACGAGGCAATGAATGCCTTGCTTTTGTTTGACAATGCAGATGCTTATTTGGAGATACAATCCGAGAATGATCCATTGGATAAACGTTCGAGTGGGCGCAAGTAATTGATTAATTCAATTAAAGATGTTGGCTTTATCAAATTGCATTTATCTGAAATCTGTTTTGTTGTTATTTGAGGAAGTCTGAATAAATCGTACGGTTATAAATTATATTAAAACTCTTTCGAGTCATATTTTTTATCAAAAAATGACTCATACCTGCGTCAATTTAAGTAGTTAATTATTATTCGACCGACCGGTTTTTTCTGCAACAATGTTGGGTTGTCTTCCTCATCATTTTGATTATAAGTAATATTTTTAATAAAAATTTCTAATTATTTTTAAAAAATTGTATGCTGATGATGATTCAATTAGAAATTTCTAGTAAATTTATTTATTAAAAATAAATTAGAGTATAAATGTATAAAATGTTTTTAAAATATGATCGGTTATCAATTTTTAAACATCATGACTCTATTGTTCTACATCTCTTCAAAGTCCAAGTCCAATTTATTAAAAATTAATTTATAAAATTTATAGTAATTTGTGTTGCTATATTACTCCCCTTTCAGCGATCACGTCGAGGTCATGAATTTTGTAAATGTATTTATCAAACATATATTATTATATAAATTTATTGAAACCATAAATGGTTATAAATTTTTGTCAAGACTTCCTTATTTTCGCTTTTTTTCAATGCCAACTCGAATTGCTACAAATTGTCCAGTAGAAATAAATCTTAGCCAGGGGGAAGGAGAATTGGAGGGCAATATTTATATTGAATATTGCAAATTAGATAAATTCCAATTGGGTCTTTATTAACAATATTGACCCCCACCCTACCCCATATTGCCTGGAACTCATTTTTAGATGCACCGGACAATATTTGTTTTAAAAATGCTACAAATTTCTACAAATTATATATAATATTCATATTGGAATTTTAAGGCATCATAATAATGTAATACATTATTATGATATTTCTTAGAAAAATAATTTAAGTCCCAAATTCATAGCGGACCTGCCCAAATTCTATTTGGGTGGTTGAAATAGAAATAATATAATTAATGATGAAATTGTTTTTGTAAGATTTCACGGCATATGGAATTTTGTGCTTTTGAACAATAGATCTATGTTGATTTATGTTATTAATATGTTTGAACGTATTCTTCAAATGCTTAATATATGTACAATAACTAAAGAAGATTTTAGGTAAATACAATTCTAAAAGAAAAAGAAACTGAAACCATGTAATAAAATAATTAAAAACGGTATCAAATATACCAAAAATAGAGAAGAAAAATATAGATAATATCTGGAAAGAACTAAATAAAACTGAAAACAGCTTTTTCTTATTATTACATCTCTAG
The DNA here is from genome assembly GCF_003426905.1 of Ctenocephalides felis. NCBI lineage: Eukaryota > Metazoa > Arthropoda > Insecta > Siphonaptera > Pulicidae > Ctenocephalides > Ctenocephalides felis. The sequence continues at coordinate 11,417,528 of NW_020539726.1, read as the reverse complement.
AATTACCAAACGAATGTATATTATAATAATAGCTGCAAAATTTTTGTTCTAGCCAGTAATTTTGAAGTTTTGCTTTTCAAATGTAGATGTTGGATGAATAAAATAAGTATACGAATCAAACCTTAGTTATAAATTTGTGTAGTAAAAACGGAAATATTAGAAGCTTTTAATAATTCTGACTTTGCGTCATAAGAATTTTTATAATCAAAGATTGCTTTTGCATGTCTCAAATACTAGCAATCCTTCAGATTTTTAAAGAATATAAAATTTAAAAAAATGTTGATTATTTTAACACAATAACGTTGATGAAGAGTAATAGGTGATTTGAAATAAAAACTTAATATGTTAATTTGATTATACATTTCACTTGCACTTATAATTAACGAATCTGCAAGGCATTCCTCGACCGTGGAATTGCCGACCATTTCCCAAACATGTTAAATTAGATATGATTTAAAATTAACATCAAATGTACTATTTAAAACACAGGTGTATGAATTTTAATTTTTTTTTGCCTGATATGCGACAACATTCTTATTTCGTTCAAATCCCATTTACCAACAGTTATATGTACCATCAACGACATTTAATAGCAAACCAAAGCGAAAAACAAAAAGACAACCATCTATCGGCTTTGATCTATGTGTTCAGTATTCCTGATATAGATTCAATACAAAAAGTTAATGTATAATATGATATTTTGATTTCTAAAACCAATATCACGTCTTTTCTCTCTCGACTGATATTTTATTGCATAGCCGAAACCAACTATGGGATGTGCATGCAGAAGATACCGAAATGATTTCCTCTACATACACATCGCGATCGCGACATTCATACTATACTGTATAATGCGAATTGAAATCGTAAGCGAAATGTTAATGCTTCCTCATAAACTTAGAGCAAAAATACATTTGTAGATATTGAAATATGCTTTTTTGTCATCAGTTTATTTATTAGTTTAACTTATATACTGGATGTCCCAGAACTCAACGTCAAACCGGAACTGGGTGATAGTATTGATCATGAAAAAAATTATAACAAGTGGTATGCGGAATCGTGTCTGGAGTAAAACTTTCCTTACCAAAATTTACAATTTTTAAAATCTCTAACTTTCTTTACAAATTTTGATAAAATTACATTTTTTGGAGAATTCTGAAGTTTCATGAATTTCTAGAGAATTTTTCTAGAAGCTTTAAAGAAAAGTGTACTTTTTTTTAAAAAAATGTTTTTTTTATAATTTCCGAAGTTTTAAAACTTTTTGAATATTTTGAAAACCATTCAAGTCGGTTAATTCATAATGTCGAAAATGTCGAGAACTTTTGCTTAAGTGACTTTTATACATTATAAATCTTGGTACGGAGCTGATAGAAATGGAAACAAATATTGTAATTATTATTATTATTAGGATCTCTATGAAATATCTAATAATTGGATGGGCATATATGTCTAATGATCATTTTTGACTGCCAAATGTCATTTTTAATGTTTTTTTTCTGAATCCCCGAAATCGCTGGACCTGCCTATTCTCAAAAATTTAACCAATTATTCAACCTGCCAATACAAGTGTAATGTTTTTTCGAATCGTACTGAATTACCATATTTTATACTTTTGTCTGTATTTTTGAAACAGCTGGACCTGCCTTTGCTAACAACTATCCAGCACGTCTTCCCATAAATAGTTTTATGAGTCCATTGTTTTTTGAATCATTCAAATCGGTTGATCCTGTCCTACACAAGCACATACATCAATTTTTTCTAAGGTATGCCAAAATTTTCAGAAACCTCTAAAACGAGAAGGTATGCAAAAAAAATTATTTTCCATTTTTTGTGATTGCTATAACCATAGATAAACAAGTATAATTAAAAGGCAATCACGGCCGCACCCATCAATTGTAATTCTTTCAGCATTTAATAGATGTCGCCACCAACCGTAGCACGTAAATTTACCATTTGGTTCAAATCCAGATAAGATTCATTTGAATATATAATTGACTATAACTTACACACTGGCAGTTTAAAATAAGTTATCTGATTTGTCCGTATCTTTAAAACGGTTGGATCTTTGCTAAAACTAATCAGCCTTCCCATAAATAGTTTTTTGAATCAATTGTTTTTTAAAACAAGCAAATCGGTTGATCGTATCCTACACAAACATATACATCCATATTTTCTAAGGTATGCCAAAATGTCCAGAAACCTTTAAAACGAAAAGATATGCAAAAAATTATTTTCGATTTTTTGTGATTACTCTAACTTACCCTACGGGTAGTTTAATAAAGGTTATTTCATGTAGTTTGAAAATGTTACAAATCAACCTATAATTCTAAATCAACCTAGAATTCAATAGTCATCTGTGACCATTTTTCTGTAGTTAAGTTGTATTATTTTTGTTCATTTAAACTATAGAACTCTAACCGTAAATAATATTTTCAACAGTCAAAAATAATGACACAAGCGCCCTAAGATTTCCAGAATTAAGACTATTTCTTAAAAGAAAATTTAAGATGAATCGATTTGAAAGGTCTTTCCTTAACTAAAATGTGTAGGCAAAGCCCTTTAAAAGTTCATTTAATTTGTATTTAATCAAGATCGTAAAAAGGTTGTGATTTCATAATAAAAATATACAAGTAAATAAAAAAAATAAAAAGTAGCACGATATCTGTTAACGCATTTTGCTCACAATCAGCTCAAATGATTTTGCCTCACACATTGAGCTTGAGCATACAACGAACATATCAATTCTGGGACACCATGTATTTCAAGTACAACTAATGATGATTACGCATGGGTGAATATTACTAATCAAATAGTATTGCTAATTTGTGATAAAAAAACAATATTATTTACATAAGTAATATAAAATACAATTCTTTCATAGATTAACTCATACAACACTTTGTAAAACATGAAATTTATAAAAAATCTGATAGAATTTCCGATTGTCATTTAAAACTGTTCCTTGATATCATCGCAGACATTAAACCATTCAAATTTATCTATATTTACATATTTGGCGCACGCCGCCCCGTGTGTCTGAGGTGGCTGCCTCTCGAATGTCGAGGTGCTTAAAGAGTTTGCTCGGCCTATAATTTGGTAGCTTCGTCGCTCAAGGGTGCACACCGTCAATTTGTCTATTTTAACATTCTTTGGGCGCGCGACACACTAGATCTATCCGCGCTCTACCTACATGATTTACAAATTCCGAGCACGCGCATATTGAAATTCAAATTCGGATAGGTACAACCGAATTTGAATTCTCTTGCAGTTTGTTTGTTCTGCGGAGAATCTGGAAAAGAAAAAAAGGTGTTTGCATATCCCATGATGAAGGGGTTTTATCTTGTGATTTGAATAATTTCCAAACGAAAATAAAAGATGCCATGTTGTTGAATAGGCGACAAGCGCAAAGCACTACGCTTCGGTAGGCCGAGTGCGCGGGTCGTACGCCGTGCTCGTGCGCGTTTTTTGATTTTCCCTTTTTTGGATTATTCAAATTGCGTTTTAATACACACGTACGTGCACAAACAGGTGGTAGATATAGGTAACAGAGACATATGGATACGATGAAATATTTGCTTTGTATTTTTTTCTCAAATACAAATTATGCAAATAATATTGCAACAAGCCCTTGAAATTTACCACTTATTGAGGTAGGCATGTGCAACATATTAGATGATGATATGCATCCTTTACGATTTTCGTATTTTATGTAACATGATAAATAAAATTCATTAACATTTCGAATATTTTTGAGCATTTTTAGCTAACGAGCCAGGAAAGACTAATTGTGCCACTTCTTGTTTGATTGGCCATAATTTTGTTATTTCACCAATTAGCTGGGCACATTTTTCTACATGGAATTACTGAAATACTGTCCTTAAATTTTATGGATTCAGTCATAAAATCAAATCACACAAGAAAAGGGCGAGTGTCACAATTGTTCACACCCCAAAGACGGTTGTGACACTTGTGACAGGTATAACTTTGGGTAAAAAACAATAGGTATAACCATGGTTTTGTATATAATCTAACAAAACATGTTTTTTCAAACAGAGTTAACGAAATCTTTTTTTTCTTTTATTGATTTTTTCTTTCCTTTATCCTTCGTATTTTGTCTTATACGAGACCCTGGCACAACCGTACCCAGACTCCCATACGCATATCATCAAAAATGAAACTTTAAATTTAATTAACGATCTACTTCTTTTATGTGTAAATATTTTTTTCTCTAATCCAAATAAAAGACAAATCAAAGTAGGATACTAGATATTCTGGTGTAGAGGCATGAATTTTCTGCGATTTTTGAAAGGCCTTGAAATGCCAAACAATATTTTCACTATATTTTTTGTAACACATAATTATTTAATTTTTTGAGAAAAAAATAAAACAAAAATTAAGAAAAATTGAAAATGGTCATAAGTTTTTATTTCTAGAAGATGATGAAGTGGAATGGCCAAATAAATTGACATCTAGTCATATTAATGATACTCTCCCTTTAAAGAAAAATATGTATGTATTAATCAGGAGTAATGTGACTGTCGTATGGCTTGTCACTAAAGACAAGTTTTTGTAAAAATAACGACTATCTGAAAAAAAAATTCAAACTTCTTTTGATAATCTCATTTACTTTTAAACAGTAATGACCGTAATTTGGAAACTGCGACCTCCATACTGAAGAGTTTTAAGTAAATCGGTCTAGTAGAAATTTAGAAATCGTAAGGTATCAGATCGAAAAAAATATTTTTGAGAATAACGCGTTTAAAGTGTTGCAAGGGTAGGGAACAGAGTAGAATTATTATGGTCAATATCTCCGAAATATAGCTATAACTCCGAAAATTATTGTGAAAACATCTCTTGCACACATATTCTTGGTAAGTTGTTTTCCAAATCTTGGCAATTTTTGCAAATGTGATCCAAAAAGGTAAAATTTCTCAAGGATGAAATATGTTATATATAAATCGCGTTTTTACAAACATACTATTCTAGCCGTTTTAGTCGCAAAATTATGGCAAATCTACGAATTACGCCCACATTTACTATTTCCTCAAAAACACCACGTGGTAGTATTTTTCTCCCGTTGAGCACGTGGCTGAAACTACTAGCTTGTTGATAGTTTTTGCGCCTTTGGCTGTGTGCGTGTCGTGTTGCGTACACGGATTATATGACTTGGGGGATGGCAGAGGACTCCAACCCCAACAGTGTTGGGGGGTGGCAGCGGTTTCGTTCTTTGCTGCGAATAGTCCCGCGAATCGAGCGCCAGATCTCACCACTACTCGCACGGGGTGCGAAAGCTCTGATTAAAAGCGAAAGTTTCTGAAAATATATAGAGATCGTGCACGTATAAAATTTGCATTGAACTTGAAAGCTGCGCTTGCCGCGACAAATGACAACGTTTGGAGATAGACTTTTTAATAAAGTTGTGATGGATAGCTGAAAGTTGTTGGTAGTTTGAAATTGTTTCGATTTTGATATGTATCAAAGTTAATTATTGAAAGGATTTTAATCTAAAATGCCCATGTAGAGATAATCTCTTTTTGCAAATCGTGATGGATAGCTGAAACTTTCAGTTTAATTTTTAATCTCGATTTTGATATAGTGTGGAAAGTATCTCAAAGATCCGATGGTAAAAGGGTTAAATGGGATTAACTAAAAATGTAAATTTGGTTAAAAATTTGAGCAATTTTGCAAGCACTAAATTAAATTAATAGTATTCCAACTATGCTGATGATTATTTCTGACAAAATACCAGATCAAGGTAATATACAGTGTTATCTCTGTGAAAAATGTACCCATGGAATTTATATTAAGCATTGTTTACCAAATAATAACGTAGCTATTATTTGCTAAAATCTTTTTAAAATTAAAAATAAGACATTGGACCTGTTTGACCCCTGGCTGTCCCCTTTCACCCCCGCCTATAGGATAAAAAAACAGGTGACAATTTTTTGAAAAAAAAAAAACAGTAAGAAAACACATTTCTACAATAATGAATTAGCTGAGTGTTCCAATGATCATCGTCAGATAGTTGTTTGATATGTGTTGTTTTTGTGATATAGTTAGTTTGGTTCACATAATATAAATGTTCAAAGTCAAATTGGACCTTTGTGCCACATCCTACCCCATACCACGTTAATTATGCGGATATTAATTTTAAATGGCCATGTGTCATTTCATATAAATAGTCATACTCTCATTGTTTAAAAATTTTCTCTGTTTTTGCCAATTGATAAATTATTATTATTACTTAATTAATTTCCTCCAATTTAATAGTATAAACATGTTATTATTCAAATAAAAATTAAAGTACTAAATACGATCGATGTCTTAAAACAAGATTATGTGTTGAGTTTCAATACATCAGAGAGAAATATGTATGAAAATATGTTTACAAATGTACCAAAGTCTAAAAAAATACTTTATTATACATATTCTAGTTTTACAGAATATTATAATATTAATATACAATATTAATATATTATGTCTATCATTATTTTTTTTATAATTGTATTCTAAAAATATTTTTTCATTTGGCAAAATTTATGTTCTATTTTTCTTTATTGAAATACTCTTAATCATAAATGTACAGTAATATATTCATAAATTAAGGTTCACTAATACAAACAATAATAAATTATAAATTTTAGTAGATGGTATACAGTACTAAAGTCATTAAAAATCAAATTTAGATTTTTGTTGATTAAAAATTGCACGAGTCACTTGGGCTAAACATCTGTTAAAATATGCAAAAAAAATTAAAAATAAATTATTAATTTCTAAGTTTTATTTCAAAGATAATTTTTATCATTATTAGTTAATTATTTTTTAAATGTTAAAGTTTTTAAGAAATGAAATCTTAATTGTTTTTAAATAACGCAGAAGAAAAATTGTGTATTTATTCAGTACAACGTTTTCAACAACCTACACATTTTTATCTGATAATCGTATTCCTCCAGTCGAGTAATACGAGACCAAATACCTACTGAACGATTCAAATAATATTAAATTACAAATCAGTCGTCGAATAAAGTAAATTGAAATCATTGTCATTTGGAACAGTTACTGGAATATCATATTTAACAAATAACGATACAAAAATGAAATTGTTTATATAACATACGAGTAATAGGGCGACGTTCAAGAAAAACGATGCTGTTATGTTTTTTGACTGCCACTAAATCATGTGTGAAATTCATATTCGCAAATGTCTTTGTATGCAATAAATATGCAAATAGGTGTGAAAATACTGATAAAACTGTATGATTTAGTGTGATTTTACTATTACTGCAGAATAGAAATCGTTCGTGTTATAAAAATCGTATAAAAACGATCATAGCGTACGCATCGTTAAATCTGACAAAATAATATGTTGTATTTTGCATAAACTAATTTAAAATGATCCCAAATACTGAGATTAGGATCAATAATGTTATGTTAAATTGAATCATAGTTTCGAGTGAGTGATAAATCTTAAAAAAATTAATTATAGTTAGTTTATAATAAATTATAAATTTACTTATTTGTTCGCCATTCACAATTTTATCATAACATCCTCAGATGAGATATTTTAATATAATTATAATATTGATTATCTTCTCATAAGATAAGTTGTAGTAATCGCAAAAAATCGAAAATGAAAATTTTTGCATATCTTTACGTTTCAAAGGTTTCTGAATATTTTGGCATACCTTAGAAAAAATGGATGTATGTGTGGCGTGACCATTTTTCGTCCAAGAAATTCAAAAAGCATTTGATTTGTATTGACGGAAAATGTGCCAGTTTGTTCTTGTCAAAGGCAGGTCCAACCGTTTCAGTGCAACAACAATCACTTTTTAAGACAACGGCACATCCGATTAGAATAGTTCAAGAAGCATTTGATTCGTATTGATTGAGTTAATACTTACTAACAATTTTGCGAAGACAGGTCTAGCGGTTTTAGAGATACGAAGTAACAAGTGCAATGAATAGCAGTTTTTGAGAGAATGGCGCAACCGATTAGAATGATTCATAAAGTAAAACGATTAGGTTTTGTTTATTTCACGTTTTTATCATTGTAGATAAACATAGATAAAGGTCCTCAGCCAAATATAAGCACTTATATTATATTAGATTGATAAAATACGACGATTAAGTTTATAGTATTTACAATAATTATGTGATTGTGATTTCCAATCTTTTAAACATTGCAAGTAATTATACCATCTTCTATCTTACTTACTAAGAAGTGTTTAGTTAAAAAATGGTAATTTGAATTCAAATTGACATGAAAATATAAAATTCAAGATTTTTAATTTTTATTTCAAAATTTATTTAGTTTCAACTAAATAATTTTAAATTTTTCAAACTGCCACTTTCGATTTTGTTAATTACCACTGTTTCCGATAACGCGTATCTTGCCTAGGCTCCATTAGAACACACAAGTCAACAAAGATCTGTAACAAACCCGCAAAAAACAGTTTATTTACGGACAATAAACGTGCTTCTCGAAAAAAACACAACTGCCAATAATTTATGACCGACAGCAAAATGTAAGCTGCAGATTGTGCAGGTAGACACACGACTGCGTGTGGATTCACGAATCCATGAATGAAACGTAGTTTTAACCTCGGAAGGCACAAAAAACTGGTGCCACCGCACTAAATCGTCTCAATCCAAATTTTGTCGGAGGTCATGTTCGCTAAACTCGTTTCGTGAATAGTTGAAAAGTATTGATGTCCGTTGCAGGAACAAAACAGGTATATAGGTAACATATATATATATATATATATATATATATATATATATGTATATATATATATATTTATATATATACAGACCTTGACGAAGCCCAAACGGGGTGATAGTAATACTATCATAGTATTGACCTTAATTGTCCTGAAAAAATTTAGAAAAAATTATCTCACGTTGTTTCGAAATTATGAGCTTTTAAGTACAACCTAAAACTTTGGTGAAATTATGATCAATATTCGGTTATTGTGATTAATTTTTACAAAAAAATTTCATTTAAACTTTGGAATCGTACCCGTGAATAACATCCTTAAAAACAACGTAAACAGATACCCCAATTGCGCCAAGTTTTCAAGAATTAAGTCAATTTTTAAACAATGAATTTAAAAATTTTTACATTATTTTAAAACAAATTTACTATAGTGAGTTGGCAAGCTCATCAAAAATTGGCGCATTTCATCAGAATTGTATAATGGTGAAATTATTGATAACTTTATTATTGAAAAGTTTCGAGTAAAAAAATAAAATCATAAAAACAACACCATTTAGGCTTGCGTTTTTTCCTTACATTCAGTTCAAGGACCACAAAGTCATGAGATCATGGTAAACTAAATAATGTAAGTATTAAACTTGCATTTATAATAATGTTTCAAACATTTACTGAAATAATATTTCTATAATTCATTTTACTGAATATCTTACGGAATAACTATATCCAGTAAATAAACTCAAGTTATTCTAATAATAAATTATGTACAATAAGTATATGTACAATTAAGCTCATCTTTACATAAACCTTCTATTTAATTCGAAGTCTGAATTTTTCTTCAATATCATTACTTTTTAATTTTGAATTTATAGTAGTATATATATTTTTTTCATATATTTTATATTTATATAATCATAATAAGTAGTTTAAGCAAAAATAATTCAAACGATTTATAACAAATAACATATAAAAATATTATATTTTAACAATTTTTTTTTCTACTGTTTTACTAGTTGTCTATTTCAGGACAGGTGTAAAAATTACTATACAATAAAAACAAATTATATAAAATCTGTCTAAAAAAATTAATTACGTCTGTTTATATTTTTTTAATCATTTGTATCTTAAATTATGGAACACTCGGTGTATGAACATATTTTACAATTATTTATACAAATAATTACACAAGTGCTTAATCAAATACTATCTACAACCATATTGACAAAAGCGTCCCCATTTGTTCAATTACCGCCGATGATTGAACAATTTTTGGGTTATCGACTTGGAATTAGTGTAAGATGGACACTCTTGTAATTAACTTTTTGTAGTTATAGTAATAAGAAAAAAATCGAAAATCATTTTTTTACGTATCTTTACGTTTCAAAGGTTCTGAACATTCTAGCATTTATTTTGTGTTGTGTGCACTGATCAACCGATTTGATAAATTTAAAAAACATTCGATTTGTATTGATGGAGAGACCTGCTGATTATTTTTGACAAAGGCAGGTCTAGTCGTTTCGGAGATACGAGGCAAAACGTGTCAAAAATGGTAATTTAGTTTTTGAGATAAAGGAGCATCCGGTGGGAATGAATAAAAAAACATTGAATTTTTATTGACAAAATTTTGTTTTTATTCATATTTAAATTACAGTCTGTCTTTTAATTAAAGACATTTAGTAATTAATCTGGGACTTAACCTTGGTATAATGTTTTTAGAGAACCACCCTTTGGTACGTTTTCTATTATATGAAAATGTATTGTCGAAATTAAGAACTGATTAAATTTTGGGAAGGCAGGTCTAGTGGTTTCGTAAACCAACAAAAAAAA
>NW_020539726.1:11365271-11405988 GCF_003426905.1 Ctenocephalides felis | reverse complement strand
TTTTGGCCCAGTATCTTCGGAAAGGCTGGACCTGCCTTTGCCAAAAACTGATCAGCACATCTCCTTATCAATAGGAATAGAATGTTTTTTAAAACATTCAAATCGGTATATCCGTGTTCTCGAAATCGTCGATAAAAATTGTATCAGCAAATTTATACACACACGCGCGCGCACACGCATCCATTTTTTCTAAGGTAGGCCAAAATGGTTAGAAACGTAAAGATATATAATTTGTTCCATTTTCCAAGAGATGAGTTACGTAAATAGTTTTTCCAACTCTGCTGATGGTTATTTCTGACAAAATATCAGATCAAGGTTATATACAGTGTTATCTCTTTGAAAAATTTACTCATGAGATTTATATTTTGCATTGGTTGAATTATGTGGTTATTGCTTACATAAAATTCCTTTAAAATAGAAGGACCAGGTGAAATTATTTTTTAAATTGTGATCAATTTTTATTGATTATTGAAAAGTTTTATTTCTTGAAGGTTCAATTGCGGTACAGATTCCAGCAATTGGCCTCAAGGCACCATTAGGTAATTTTTCATAAAGTGAAGATTGGTGAAGAAACACACTATATTGTCGGTGACATTTTATATTTCCTAGATGTCTGGTAATATCATTTTTTCGAAACTTTGAAGATTTGCTTAATATTTTTTGAAGAAATAGATACAGATAATTCCAAAAGTCGTATAATTGTTGTTACACATTGAAAATAGCATTATATTACTTTCAACTAATTAAAGTAGCTACATCTACAACCTAACAATATTAAAAAATTCAAAATATTTTATTGATTATAATTTTCAAGAGTAAAATATATATTTATTGAATGTTTGAATTTAAATTCAATATTTGTGGAATTTTCAGATTTCAATGCATTTTGCTTTTGATTGCTCTTTTTTGATGCTGTGGATCCTTAGGGATGTCAAAATTACCCGTTACTAAAAAAAGACTTGGCTATTATTATTGGACCCTAGAAATTGAACAAAAAATAGGTCTTTGACTTTTGCAATTTATGTGGCCCATTGGATTTTCATTGTTTATTAAGTGTTATCTAAAAATAATCCATGTCGGACATTTAAATAAAATTCCTTCTAACCCCTTTAACGATACTAATTTTATGCAGATTTAAATACCCCATCATCGCTTTGCTAACCAGTGGTCCATCCTCATCCCTTTATCTGCGATGGTTTAATGAAGTCCTAAATATAAAAAATGGTCAATAAAGAGATTTCAAAACTAACCGTTTGATTTGGACCCTGAATTTAAATTAGATCTTCAAACCCTTGTATCTAAAATAATTTCATTCATGGTAAAATTCTATGTTGGTTAACAAAAAATATTAATGAACAAGTAAGGGCTATTATTAATCGTCCTTTGAAGTTAAACAAAAAATTGGAACGTTGACTTTGGATATCCCTTGCACCACAGTTTATTTTGGACACAGAATTTATTATAGGTGTTCAAGGGTTTTACCTTCTGACAATCCGTGTGGTCCATTGCATTTTCATTGTTTATTAAGTGTTATCCTAACATAATCCATGTCGGACAATAAAATAAAATCCTTTCTAACCCTTTTAACGATACTAATTTTATGCAAATTTAAATGCCCTATCTTTGCTAACCACTGGTCCATCCGCATCCCTTTACCTGAGATGGTTTATTGAAACCCTAAATATAAAAATGGTTCATAAAGAGATTTTAAAACTAACCGTTTGATTTGGACACTGAATTTAAATTAGATCGTCAAACCCTTCTATCTATATTAAGTTTATTCATTCGTTCAATAAAAAAGACCAATGAACAAGTAGTGGCCATTATTAACCGTCCTTTGAGAATTAACAAAAAATAGAGACTTTGACTTTTGTTATCCCATAGGGTCCATTGCACCACAGTTTGGACACAGAATTTATAATAGACTCCTTTGAAAAGTTTATGCATAATCAAATACCTCGTCAACTGTTTTGTAATAAAAAATTACGCAATAAAAAGTAGCTATTTTCTCTCATTTAACTGCGTAGAATTAGATTTTAAAAATGCAGCAAATCTTAATTGCAATTGTTTCATGCTATTTATAGAGCTTTTCTACTTCTATTTTATTTGCAAAGATTATTTAGCAACCTTGTGTTATTCTTAGAACTGAAACATTCAGTTTAAGTTAATCAATACTAAAGCTTTTATAGATTCAGAAGTAATAATTAATTATTTGAGTAATGTATTATGTCTGAAATCTAATGAATATGACAAGATCAAATAAATTTATTTAACGGAATAATGTTTGTATTCCACGACAAATATGTGAACTGTAAAAAATATTGAAAATTAGATTTTTTTTGAAATTATATATAAGAAAAAAAATTTATTTAAATATTTCAAATATTTTTTTCATTAAGTACATTTTGTTTTCACAAACCAGTTTCTCTTAAATATATTTAAACTATTTTTTATTTCAAACAAGATTTTTAATTATAAATTTTTCTTTTGGTACGGTAACGTCTCCGCAATGTCCAAACATTTTAATTGAAAATATAAAATTGTTAGTTTTTGGTAGAATATGGACTTACTTCTGAAATCCCCTCCTTACTTAAATATATAATATATAAAAATTCAATAATAATGAATATAAAAATTTTTAGGCATTGTCTTTTACCAAGCATAGAAAATAGCTAGATCATATCTTGATTTTACAAATGGATAGTCTAGCACTTGTACTATCCTTGTCGTTAATCAACTAAAACTTAAAAAAATGATGCTTCAACGCACCATATTCTCATATCAGAGACCATACTTAAAAATTAAGTCTTGTGATACCAAATTTACTAAAGTAATTGTGAAGCTAAAAGTTTCACAAGATTTTTAGTTGCTAAAACCATATTTCTCGAAACGTATTACTGAAATCTGTATACTTTTTTGTATAAGTATACTGTATACGTATGTATATTATATTATATGTGGAGACAAATTATTTTTTAGTTCTCTAGAATGAATTTTTGATTGCTGATAATTAAGACACCAGAATTTTTTCTTGTCCTAGTTTTTGAAGAATAATTCTATTATCATTTTACTTTATAGAGGGTATTTATACAAATTTAATAGTTGGATTCAAATCATATATTTTGCATATTCTTTAATATTGATTGTGAACAGTAATGTTACAGTGAAAAAGATGAATACATTATTACATCCCCAAAAAGTAGACAAAAAATAAACGTTTTGACTTTTACCATCCCTTACCATTTATGGCACCTACTTAAAAAATCCCCGTTAAACCAACATAAATGATTTCGGACACATAATTTAAATGAGACCATCAAATCCGTTCACCTGAGATAATTCCATGCAGGGTCAAATACCCCATCGACTGTTTCGAAAATAAAAAATCTGTCAATGAAGATCGGCCACTCTCCGCCATTTGACGGCACAGAATCGGTATCAGATCCCTAAAAATGAAGCAAAAAATAGCCGGCAATGACTTGTGATGTTTAATGCGGTCTATTGCGCTTATATTGTACGTGGTACGTGTTCAATTGTAAGGTGTTATCAGAGTGTTATCATAGCGCTGCTCACAAAGGGGACTCGGATTGAGCCAAGGGTGTTTTCGTGTCGCCGTTTCGCCGTGTTTGTCCTATAATGTTTGTTGTGTGTCCGTTCTTCCGGACAATTTAACGGACATTACACGCGCTCACACACTTCGGCTTCGGACCATTCCTATTCCTACGCCGCACGCACCCGAGGATGAGAAAGTGAAGACGTTCGAATTTGGTCATGAATATATTGTATACATACTATATATAAATATAGATCAAGTGATCTAAAATATCAAAAATGCCTTTTTGCATTGTTAGTTTAGAATGGTTATATAATCAATCTAGACTGATCAAATAACTGGTTATTTAAATTTCAGTAGGGCAAGTTATAGTAATCGCAAAAAATCTAAAGCTTCCTGAACATTTTGGCATACCTTAGAATTGATAAAATAAAGAATAAATTAAATTTTTGGGAAAACAGTTCTAGCGGTTTCGGAGATTGAATATGTCGGTCAAAAATAATCATTAGACATATATGAACATCAAATTATCAGATATTTTATAGAGATTTTATCAATAAGTACAGATTTTGTTTACACTTTTATGAGTTTCGTACCAAGATTTAAACGGTAGGCTGCAACGCTGCGATTGCGCGCTTCGATATTTCATCTCTAAAACAGCTTCGCAGCGCTATTGCTTTAAAAGCAAAAATCTAAATATTCAAAAAAATCAAATAAGTCAATTTTTTGAAAAAAATCAAATTTCTCAAATTTATTTTTTTCCACGTTTTCAAGAATTTTTGAAGCTTCCAAGAATTTTGAATTACGGTACGGGAAGATCCAGCAATTTGCCTTAAGGCATGTTGCATGAACTTCCCGATATGTGAAATATTTAACTTAATCGAAAGATATAGAGATGAAGTTATTTATATAAAATTTTGAACTGTTCAATTCGAAAATGAACTTTGCTTTCGCTACAAACTAATAAATGCATTTCTCACTATGTTTCAAACAAGTTATAATATTTGTAATTATATTAGTTACAGTACACAAAGAGGTGCTTGTAGGTCTTATAAGTGCAGGCTATTATTCCAATTTTTGTAAGCCTCTACTATTTTAGGGTCATTTAGGAACTCTGTCGCCATGATAAATTCCATTAAATACGGTAAAAATATTGTTTAAAGAATTATACTCAATTTTAAACAATTAAAACTAATCTCTAATGATATATTTCGAACGACTTTTCAAGTTTCAAATTTCGGCCAGAATTTATTGCAAAAACGTGGATAACGTGGTAAATATCGATATCGCTCCTTTAAAATTGATTGAAAATCAAACAGTTTTATTAATTTCTAAAAACGATTAAAAAAGTTTCAAACTATGCTTATTATTAATCAATTGTTTATCTATATCTTCAAAATTTCTGTGAGTAGTAAATTTTGAATTATATCAAAAGAAGTGTTCGTCGATGCATCCGCAAAGTTTGAAAAAACTACTTATAGTCAGATAAACTCATAACGAATTTTCTAAATGTTTTGTTTTTTGTGTATTAATATTTTTGTCTTTCATGAAAATGTTAAGTTATTTATAAATCCTCCTAATTATGAACTCTTAAAATATAAACTATGCTCAATGAATATAAATTTAAAATTACATATAAAAATACATTTAAAAATACATATGCATTTAAAAGAAAAGGCAACTATAGCAAAGTATTGAATCTTTTCTAGATCGTTTGAATTTATATTAAAATATAATAGCATATGCCAATATCTAATTTGAAATATTTGCTCAATTAGTCATTATATACACGAATATTTTATAATACGAGACCAGTTATAAAAGTGTATTTTACAAATACATCCTAGAGATATCATTTCCTAGAACCATTTACGTTTTACAGAATATTATTCAGATTTATATAGTCAATCGTTTCGTTGAAGATCGTGTTTGTATTGCACGTATTTCTATTTTAGGGGTGATTGTATCACTAAGCACTTTCTTTGGAAATGGGAGTGCTTATACTTATACCGCGTAGAGAATATACTACGAAAACCCATCCAGAGAATTTATAATTTTTAAAGTAAATTTACAGAAAAAAACTGTTTTGAGTATATGTTGATGTCTAAAGCTAGAAATAATCAAGTAATTTTAAGGCATTTTAGTTAACAAAATAAAATTTATTACTAAATTGACACATGGTGTAGTGTTCAAAAGCATTCAAATTGTGTTTGCAATTGCATTATAGTTTCAATATATCAATTAATTAAATGATATCGCAGATTTGAGTTTAAAGATATCAAAATTATAAAAAAAATCAATATCAATTCAGATCAATTAATATTGAAAATATTACAAATCGCAAACGCAGTTCGTAGTTTAATTTTTCGTTTAAAATCTTCAAAAACTGAAGTTTCCAAAATTTTAGTACAAATTTATATATTAATTTAAATTTTAAATTACTAAAGTAATACTTAATTTCAAAAATTTATTGCAACGAAAGTTAAATTTGCAGTAATGCATTTGCATTATACTTGTCAACTATAACAAACTAAATCAGTCTGCACATATCGATTTCAAAATATCTAAATTGTGAACCAAAATCAATGTCAATCAATATTAAACTTTTTATGAAGAAATTCGCAGTTTAAATTGTTAAAAGTTTGTTTCCAAAATTCTAGTACAAAAGTACATTTCAAATTTAAATGAGAATAATTTAGTAAATTTGATAAAATCTAAATAATTAGAACTTCATTTCAATATTGAGCCTTTTAGTAATAAGCAAACGAAATACAAAGTCTAGATTGAATTTTAAAAACTTAAAAAACTGGAAAATTTTAAAATTTTAGTACAAATTCACAATGCATTATGAAATTAAATTTACTAAATTTGTCATAATTAAATTAGAAATATACGATATCAATCAAATCTAATTTTCGGATTGTCAGAAATCCGAAGTATCAACGGGGTTTCCAGAAATTTAGTTAGAATTCACAATATATTATAAAATTAAATTTGAACGATTTAGTAAAGTTGTTAAATTTTAGAATTATGCAAATAAAATTATAAGTTTAAAATTTATTGTAGAATTGCCAAAAACTGAAAAGTTTTCAAAGTTTCAGTTCAATTTTACAACATATGGAAAAATTAAATTTGAACTATGTAGTAAAGTTGATTAAGTTAGATATACATGACACTTTTTATTTCTGCGTTTTATACTTTCAAATATATTTGTTGCTCGATACATTTATGTGTAAAATATTTGATTTAAATTTAAACAATCCATATAAACATCTCAACGTCATATATCTCTTACCTGTATTTACGATCTGCCCTCATCTACGCTGAATCTGTAAAAAAGCAAACAAAAAATATTAGATAATAATTCAAAACAAACATTTCACAGACAGAGCAAACATTTTAAATTTATTCAAAATTATGATAAAAATAACTAGTCAAAATTTCCTAAAAATATGTGTCAATCCGAATTCGTCTCTAATCGATTTCCTGTAATTTTAAGATTGTTAGTCAACAAACTAATAAATATTCCACTCAAGTAAATTTTTTATCGTATTTGAACAACTAAGAAGGTTATCAATTTCACCGATTCTTCTCCATGATTCTAACTCAAAAAGATCATTCTAAGTCTGAGGAATTTAGTTCAAATATTAACAGAAAAGAATTTTCGTACCTATATTTAATAAATAAGATAAAAGTATAATGCGTTGATAAGCCCTAACCACAGGTAATATATTTTCGAATGAGCCAACATGGAAATGTCTGGACATTGTTTATAGTTTGATAACGACATGACATTTTTATCATTTGTTGCTAAGATTAGATCTATTGAGAATCTGTTATAAAATCAGAAAATTATGAGTGATTTACAGTCAAGTGCTATTACATTGCATTGAAATCACTATAAAACCACGAAGACAAAATAAATACCATGATCATAAATACCAGTATCACATTATTGAGAGTCTTCTAAGCGATATCTTTCAATTTAATAAATTCAATTCATAAAACAATGCAGTAAAATGAATTTTTTTTTTTGAAAATTTTAGGTAGTGATATTATTATTTAAAATAAGTTAAAAATAATGTTTATTAATTGTTCTTATTTTTAAATTACAAAGCCATTTTAACTACATTGTCTTGCTCTTCATAGCAAGTGGAAATAGCTTTTCCCTGACATTGCTGCATCAAATTGAAAATATTTATTAGTCAGTATTAGCCATATGCATGTTTATAAATTCATACATACATACTTATAATTTTTTTCAAGCCATTAGATAAACAATGTTTAAACTATTATCAATAATAATTACAATTTAGTTTTTTTGTAATATTCAATGCTCACTTACAATCAGTAAAATATCGAGAACAATCATGATTATGATCAGGAATAGTTGCTCAGAATGCATAGAACAGAACAGAAATTAAATTTTAATATTACTACTATATTATTGTTATTTTGGAAACGTTAAGCCTAGTGAAGTAATATGTATGAATACTAAATATCTTTTTCTTTAAACAACAATGAGATTCTTTTATAATATTCTATAAGCTTTGGTTATATTATAACTGAATCTAGTGTTTGTTAGAAGGCCACCCAGTAGTTCTATTCTTTTTGTGATATTGTAATTAGATTTTTTCATTGTTATGTGATACCTATATTTTGCAGCAACAACACGAAATACAATTTCTAGTTCAAATTATAATCATATTTAGATTTATTTTCAAACAAAACTGATATTACTACTGCTTGATATCAAGCTGTATGAGCTGGGACCAGATCCTGAAAATTGTAAATGCCAGACGAAAGATTATAGTACTAAGCTCCAGTCAAGCTCAACACAAAATAACATATAAGGAAGACTGGGTACGGTTGTGCCAGTGGAGAAAGGTGAAGTACCTTTGTTCGAACAAGTTACCACTAGCTCAGTCATAACTATGATTTGTTTTCAAAATTGTGCGATGGGTACGTTTGTGATAAATTTTGTGGGTACGGTTATGACATGCATTTTTTGTCCTTTTTCGGAGAAGATTAACCAGATAAAGAAAAATTTGACTTAACTAAAACAAAATACAAAATGAGAAAGGGTAAGAAAACAAAGCAAGACAAAAAAAGATTTCACAAAGACTTCTTGTTCACTTTGTTTAAAAAATTATATTTTTTAATATATTGTTTTATAAATTCATAACCTGACTAAATGCTCATGTTGTGTTGTGTTACATATTAATTATAAACCATTTTGGTGTTAATAATTATTGTTTTTAACCTATTTTTATAACTGTCACAACCGTCCTGAGGGTGTGGAAAGTTGTGACACTCGATCTTTTTTTGAATGATTTGATTTAATGATTAAACCATCGTAGCTAAGGACAGTATTTTAGAATTTCCACATAGACATATGTTCAAATTAACATTTAATAACATGTTTTCCTGCAAACTAGTATATTAACAAAATTATTTCTAATAAAAAATAGCACAACTGCACCCACTCTTCCAAAAAATTATTCCTGACAAAATATTATGCATTAGTCTAAAATAAGTAAAAAAGGTCCTGAAACTCTCCAGTGGCTATAAAATGACTACTTTTAATTTTTGCGTTTAATGAAGCATAGTTCTTTCCTAAATCTATCTATCTATCTAGAATATTGCAAAAGTGCATTAAATGTAAGTACATTTATATTGCCACATTGGATTATTTTAAAACAGAATATTTAATAATCGAACTAAAAAATCCTATCAGATTCATAGTGATATATATTTTTTATCATCCTCTTCTACTGCGATTTTATTTGCCGATGCTGGTGTTTGATAAAGTCTACAATATCAACGCCGCGATTTCATTAAAACGACAGTAGGAGCATATAAGTTTTGTATTTTCGAAATAAAAACCATTATGCACGGTCGTAATTCATATTTTATATTTTTCGGGATTATCTTTTTTTCCGAAGGGGTGCGTTTCTGTATCGATTTGCTAAATAATTTATGATAACTGCTAATGTGATTTCATCCACTGCATCTATAGAGTATTGATTAGTACATTCATTTCGCGAAAAAAGGGTGCCAAAATGCATCTGCGAAAAAAATACTTAGACGGGGGATGGTATTGAACTGCACGCTTCATAATGCGAATTTTTTGTTTCCCAATCGCCAATATGGCCTCTAGTGTAAAGATTATTTTTTAAGTGTCGTATTACCAAATGAAATATGCTCAAAAAAGGCTGGTAAAAATTTGAAAAAATATATTCGAATAATGGATACATTTAGTCAAAGCTGGTGTAGAAATAAACCTTTTATTATGTTTGATTACTATTTTCTCTATAACTCTAATTTTTTGTAATTTATTAACTTCCCGTAGTGTAATCGCAAAAAATATATAATTCGTTTCAAAGGTTTCTGAATATTTTGGTATACCTTTGAAGGAATGGATCTATATGCGTGTGTATGTGCGTGTTTGCAGATACAAATTTTTGTGGATGATTTCGGCGACACAGATAAACCGATTTGAATACTTCAAAAACATTACATTCATATTAATGTGGAGTGCTGATTAGTTTTTGGCAAAGGCAGGTTCACCTGATTGGAAGGTACGGGGCAAAAAGTGCCAAAACTGATAATTCAGTTTTTCAATGATTTGAAATTTTTCGCGTCAGTTTTGAATGATTCACATAATATTTAATTTGTATGGAAGAAACGAAGCATTGGAATATTTTTTTAAAAGGCAGGTCTAGCTGTTTCTATGCCTTTTGGCGGTATACACATATGCACATCAAATCATCAGTTATTTTATAGAGATTTTAATAATGAATACAAATTTTGTTTATATTTCTATTTGACTGCAACGCGGCGCTTACGCGCTTCGATATTTCGTCTCTAAAACGGTACGCAGTGCGATTTGCGTTAAAAGAAAGTTAAAAATTTTCAAAATATTTCAGAACTTAGAAAAAATCAAAATATTCAAATGTCATTTTTCTAAAACTTTGCAAATTCACAAAAATCTTTTTTTTCAAAGTTTTCAAAAAATTTCAAAGCCTTTTTAAATTTTTTTTTTTAATTTAAATGTTGCTAACAGAAGTTCCAGCAATTTTTTATTTGCAGTTTTAGTGATGCACGTTGAATTCAAATTTTCTAGGAATTTTATAAAAACTAAATTGTTAAATTTGATACGAAATAAATCAATTCACTAAATCCTTTAAATTTAAATGCTAAAACATCATTTCAATACTCAAATCGAAGAAAATAACAGTAAACTCTAATTACGGTAAAGTAGGTAAATACAAAAAATATTAAAACTGTAGCGATTGTACTATAATCAATTGATACCATCAGAATCTCTCCCATCTATATTATTGAGGTTTAAAATTTTAAAGCCACCGTACAAATTTTTATACACAATATGCTCCATTTAATTCATTACACCAGATACCTAGCACATATGCCTAATATGTAACAATCGCCTCACAATACTAAAACTTTTTGAATATTCATAAATCACAAACACAGGCGCATTCACCGCGTTTGATACAAAATTCGAACCATTGTCACCGGTTCAAACCCCTCCTTTAGAAAAAATTCTATACATTATGTTAGTTAGTAAAAGTATCGTTTTTTTCACTGGGTTCTTTCATGAATGATCTGTTTCGCTATTGATAGCTGATTATTGATTATTCCCATATGATCGATCGCTATTCATTATTCATTTCTAGCCCTGCGCACGCATTTGCAAAAATTTAGGGTGGACTGTCGGGCCAAGCTAATTTTTCGCATGTGCAATGCATGTAATGAGCATAGGCATTAAATTTCTATGATGCAAACGAGATCAGAAGAACCACGCACATTTATGGGTTGTACGATATATACACATACACATGATACATATACTTATGTACATATAAATACATATACATAACATATACTTATTTACACACACACGTATATATGTGTAACAAATGTATTCAGAGTAGTTAAATATTAAATTAGAAATATGAGAATACCGCACTCTTTTTGCACTAATTTATTAAATAATATTAATTTTAGAAACGTTTCGAGACTAGGTTTGTCTCATCATCAGTGTAATATAATTTAAAATTTAAAATATGAATATTTAAAATATCATAATGTGTTAACTCTCCCAACTTGTTGTTCTTTACTTATTGTTAGCAAAAACTATTAATAATACAAAACTCTTAATAATTCAAATAAGAGTGTAATCGGACAACAGCAATATCTGATGCTGCATCAAAAATGCATTTTGTTTTAAATTCCCCAGATGTATGTCTAGTATCCCAGAAATATGTCAGAATTCGGCAATATTAAAAATTCACTAATTTAATTATTTTATTAATTTTTATTTAACTTCCCAAAGAAAAAAAATCTTTAAAATCTGATTTGCTACTTTTATGCTTTTGAGCCAAATTATGATCTTTAATTCAAGCTTTCTCAAAAACTTATGCACTTATTTTAAATTTACAATACGATGAGAGGATATGCTGGCTATAGCTTTTTTGCCAAAGCAGGTCCATCAAATACGGGATAAAATAAGCCAAATTCAAAAACTGTGTGAATTGAAAGAATGAAAAATTCAGACAAAAAAAATTAAAAAATGCCATTCGGCGATCAAAAATAATCATTATTTTATAGAGATCAGTTATTTTATAGAGATTTTTATTATAAGTACAAATTTTGTTTCCAATTCTTTGGATTCCGTACCATGTTTTGTAAACAGACAGCTTCGCGGCGCCTATGCGCTTCCATTTTTCCACTCTAAAACAGATACGAAAGGCAATCGCTATGAAAAAAATCAAAATCTATAATTTTAAATTACAATACCGGAAGTTTCAGCAATTTGCCTCATTCTTTAAATGCACTAATTAACTAGTAACTAAATTTACTAAATGAGTTTTGTTACTTTTTTTTCATTTAATTATTATTTTTGGAGAATTGTTTTATTTTATTAGGTTGTCAAATATCTCCCTTCCGCCTTTTTGTATTAAACCAAGAGCAAAAAAGCGGAAGGGAGATATTTGACAACCTAATGTTAAACATGTTAACATGTTACGCACTTTTAAGCTATATTTCAAATTTTTATGATGCAGATCTTAATGACAAAAAATTTGCGAAAAATAAATTTATGAATCAATATTATTAGGCGAAAGGGAGATATTTGACAACCTATTATATTAAATATAAGCAATGATTCGAATCATTCCGACTCTTAAAATATATGCAACTATATTGAAATTTTGATTGGATTTGATTTATATACACATATAAGATGCTTACGCCAAGAGATAATTTTATAAATATACGATAAAACACTCAATTTTAATAAGAATATTTTAACACTGAAGCTTAAGCTTCAATTAATCTTCAATTTATATTTCAAATACGAGTTAATTCTAAAATGCTCAAAAATCCTCTATTTATTTTATTTCTATTTGCCAATTAAGACGTAGAGTAGCAAAGACGCGCAAAATCTGAATTCACCCCTTTTTAAAGATGGCGGTGCACGCACAACCCCTATTGCAAAAATAGAGGTTTGTACTTTCGTACCCTCCCCCACGCAGCAAAAAATAATGTCTACCCCTACCGAAATGCCAAGTCTAATATATCTTTTCTTAGGTCGTTATTAAAATTTGAAAAATGTTTATTAGATTTACTCTACGTACTTTGAAAATTATGATTGCAAAATTAGAATAATACTATCGGCAATGTAGGGTTCTATAGACGATCAAAAATTAATGGCATCTTTATTATATATCTAAAAATATATTTTTTGTAAAGTCAAAATCAAATTTATATAAAGAAAATGCTCTATTCTAATTACTTTATTATACAATTTCCACCATATTGAATATGTATATATTTTCACAAATTTGCAACTAATTATAATTAGTAATTTTTTTAATAATTGTTTAACCTATCTACATAAGATAGCAAATTAATTAGTTAGAATATACAAAAGTAATTAAAAATTAATTAAATTGAAGATTAATGAGTAATAATTAGTAAAGGTTGTATTATAATTTTCTAGTGCATAAGTAATAAGTTATAACATAAATGAGCTAAATTAAAAATACTAAAAAATTGCGTAAATCCTTGAATGAAGTTGCAAATACTTTGATGTGTGAATACAACTTCAATCAGTACGAATTGCTATTTACAGTTTTTAAAATTGCGATGATAGAATTATGAACACTTTGATGAATTCCTAACTTCCTTCCTTTATTCCCTTAATTATTTTTTATGACTCAACTACTTTCATTTTTTTCATTATATCTTAGGATGATTTTCTAGTTAAATTTCATTAAAATTTAAAAAAAAGTGTTTTAAACATTTAGTTATAAAGAAACAGTCCAGTCTATCTCTTCCAAAAACTAATCTGCACGATTTCCAATGGACATCTCTCAAACGCTTTTTAATTATTCAAAATTGTCACATAATTGTTTGCAAAAACGTAATCGAACAATTTTGCACTTTCTGCCAACTCTAAAAAAAATTACTCGGCTGGAAAAAATAATCCACGCAAATTTTTGAAATCGTTCCAGACGTTTTGAGTGAACTATAAAATTCTAGAATCATTTAAAAATGGCGGCGTAAATATACGATTGGAAAATCGGATTTTTTGAGAAAAAAATATAAACTTTTTTTTCTGAAAGTTAAAACCAGTTGATTTAGTATTAATTTTGATTAACCAAAAAACATTGTTTATAGATCATTATTATTCCCTGAACATCTGACCTTTGTAATTTGCTAAAATACAAAAAATATTATAATCCATTCCCAGTTTTTTGCCATTTCATCATTATTCCGAGAGCAAATCAGTTGGTTTTTTCCACTGAACCTTCTGTTTGATCACTGATTATTATTATTGATCAAAGGATTAAAATTTCTTTCACCCTTTCTGAACTGATTAACAATGGTCTTCTAGTAACATTCAAGCAGTGAGAAGAGGGTTTTTTTTAATTCTCTTTCATTGATTCGAGAATACAATGGATTTTGCGCCTGAAGAAATTTGATGCCAAATAATATATTGGAGAAAAACTAAAGAATAAAAGAGATTGTTTTTTATCGGGGCATTTTTTTCATTGATTGATATTTTTTCAGTTGCTCGACTGTTGCGTCATTATTGTTTATTTTATTTATGAAAGAAACTTTTGTATTGCTGCAGATATTGGCATTGATTATATTGAGAAGAAAAATATTCATAATGACGTTGTTTCAATGAAATTACTCGGACAAAGACTTCAGATATGCTGATATATTTGTTTTTTTTTCTAAAGGTTATAATCATTTTGTTTGGATTTGTTTACATGAGCTTTGATAATTGATTATTTTCATAGACTGATAATTAATTTGTTTGTATATCTTTATTTTTAATTTTTGTTTTGAACTCAAATACTGTATTTGAGTTACATACATCACAATATCTTATAGAATTGTAACTCGTACCGATTGCTATTTAGAAAGTTAAAAAAAAAGTTTGTACATTCAACTTAAAAATAATTAAATTTGATACATGTTTTTATATTGTGTTTGCTTATATTTTATTTTCAATATTTTGAGAAGTTCCATTTTCTTTTGCCAAGAAATAAACTACGTATGCTATGTACTTGAAACTCTAAACCTCTAAATTTGGACAAAAAAAATTGACAATCGAATGTATATTACATAATAATAATATAAAAAGCCCATATTTTTTTGTCCACATCTTAACGTTCACATCTTAAAGCAAAAAATAATATACTATTTTATTCAATATATTTTAACTCTATACTTTGTAAATAATACAACTAAAAATCTCTTATTGTTAATATAACATATTAATAAACTTTATAATTCTAATCAAGAAGTTACAAAGAAAAAAACTTCAAGAATCTGTTTATTAGCAAAACACTTTTAGCATAAAATTAGGCTCTCAAAGAAATGCATTTTCATATCTTATATAATTATTTATTCAGGTACAATAGAAAACACATCATCATTTCCATTTTCCTGATATAAAATATATCAATTTATTTGAACAAATAATTTAAATATGTTTGTGTTGCTTTTGAGCTCATTTCAATTCAGTTTGATAAATCTCAATACAAGAATTAGAATTTTATGAAAGATGCCATGAGGCTATGATGGTAATATAAAAACTATGAATTTATACCATAGATTATTTGGGTGTGTTAAAACAATAAATTACTTTGTCACAAAAATAAATTAAAATATGAAATTGGTGATATGTGCTTTACTTTTATCAGTTTAGACTCTAAAGACAAAATTTTCAAAGTATCTTGTTATCTATTTTGATTTAGTAGTGGTAATTTAATATGGTAATAGTAATCTTGATAATTTGCATCAATTTTAAATTATAAGTAATAAATTTTCAATATTTTATCAATATTATATTAATTTATGTTGTAGATAAAAAAAATGTTTTCAAATTGAACGTTTTGATCTTGACTAAAAAAATATATTGATCAGATTGCAACCCGCACCTTTAGTAAAAAAAAAATTACAAAATCATTTCAAACGCAAATGTAATCGGAATATTATCCGTTAAGTACATGTTATATTCAATATCGATCTATTCAAATTTCAAACAATATCCAACAAGATTACTTCAGATCGAAGTGTATTAGATCTTTCAAAAAAACTTCTTATTTCATTCTAACATATGCATGCATATGCACATTTTAACATTTTTTTCGATATAACATGCGCTCTCAGTATTCAACAATAGACATCCTCCGATAAATAATATTGGGTATTAATATTTTTTTTCAAATCACGCATCCTATATACAAGACCTTTTATTTATTAAATCAAAGGGTAGTCTAGTTTTTTGCCAATAATTTCAACCCCTACCATGATGCGTTTAGCGAGCGTTTTCTTCAGACTGTTTTTTTATACTCGACGAAGCAATGTGATCGGTTAAAATATTTGGTGTGAATCAGGTCAAATGAAGGTCTTAAATTAAACCTTGTAAATTTACAGTGGTTCTAAAATTTAGGGTATATAATTAGAACACATGTGTTTTTAAAGTAATAAAATACAGAGAAAAGATATTTTGATTTCAACGAAAAGCTTACAAAGAACAGAGTTTGTTTAAAGCTTTAGAAATTGTCTAAGAATTGAAAGTGCAATATCTTAATTAAAACATTAATTAAAGTCATAGAAAATGGGTCACAAATAATAATTCAATAATTATTTGTTAAATTTATTTGTTTCAAAAATGATAGTATTTCATAAACATTGATCATTCAACTAAAGTTGATTATATTATTGGAAACGAAGAGTGCAATTATTAACCCTCTCCATTCGGTTCCAATTAGCGAGTTGAAAGGATTAATATTAGCAACTTATTGTTCAATAATTGATCGATCACACTAAAATATGTATGCACTCCTATAGCACAATTTTATACCTTTAGATTTTGCACTACATATTACAAAAACTCATAAAGGTTGTTTACTTTGTTATTTGTTAAATATTGCATTTGGTAGATTATCTAATTATCGTCAATATTATTCATATTATATGTTCTATTGAACATACATTTTTTCATGTTTATTTTCTATAAGATAGATGTTAAAAGCTTTTTAATTTCAAATCGTCCAACATTCTACAGTTCAACAGTGCCATAGAATTGTAAGCGATATCAATAATACCTTTGAGGCTAAGAAATTCTGTTCCGCGATTTTTCTAGATGTGAGCCAAGCTTTCGACAAGGTGTGGCATAAAGGCCTCTTATTCAAGATTGGCTCTCTACTTCCAAGTAGGTATTACAATATTCTAGAATCCTACCTTGATGGTAGGAAATTTAGAGTCCGCGTTAACTCAAATACTTCAGCATCTCATCAAATCGAAGCAGGTGTTCCACAGGGAAGTGTTTTGGGCCCTTTACTGTATATTCTATTTACAAGTGACTTTCCAACATTACAATCGACCATAACAGCAACTTTCGCTGATGATATTGCAGTACTTTCAACACACATCGATGCATCTGTTGCATCAAGCAATCTGCAAAGCCATCTTAATATTATTGAGGAATGGACAAGGAAATGGCGAATAAAAATTAACGAAAGTAAATCGAGTCATATTTCGTTTACTATCAACAAGTCAACATGCCCAAGTGTTTACTTTTATGGACGAAAAATACCAAGTAATAATTGTGTCAAATACTTGGGTATGCATCTTGATCGTAGACTGACCTGGAGAGATCACATTTGCTCAAAAGTAAAAGCGATAAAAATTAGAACTGCAGAAATATATTGGCTATTAGGACGCAAGTCAAAATTATCCCTTGAAAATAAATTATTAATTTATAAAACAGTGATAAAACCTATATGGACTTACGGTATTGAATTATGGGGATGTGCCAGCAAGTCTCATATAGCATTAATGCAGCGTGCCCAATCAAAAATACTCAGACAGATAGTTGATGCCCCGTGGTTCGTCAGTAACAACACCATACATGACGATCTGAATATTTTATATATCGAGGAAGTAATAAGAAACTTCAATGTCCACCACTTTCAAAAACTAGAAGCCCATCCAAATAAAATAGTTGCACAACTGCTTGAGATGCCACATTCCAGGAGGCTCAAGCGTAAATCACCAATGGATAATATCCTAATCTAGCAAATTGTTTAATGAAACAATTTCTATATTTTTTTGAGTAATCATCGAAATATGTTAGTTAAGTTAATTTAATTTTTTTTTGTAGTATTATTATATTATTTGATTATTTACTATTATTATATATTTCTATTATTATTAGTTACTATTTTTATGTTATTATTTTTATTTATCCTTATTTAGTTTATTCTTTTTAGTTTATATATATATATAAGCAATGCAGCTCATAGAATATAAGTACTGTTCTGATTGCTGTAAAATAATAAATGAATAAAAAAAAAAAAAAAAAAAAAATCAAATCGTGAATTGTGTATAGGTACAAATACATAATTATTTCTGCTGATATTTTTAAGTAACTCTACTTTACATAAAAATTGTTATTATTCCATTTTGAATTTTTTGAGTTCGAATAATTTTCGGTTTTTTGCTCATTTAACAAATTTCATTTTTCTTTCTTGTATTTATAGAAAAAATTAAAATTTCATTTCACTCTTATTTGTATTAATGATGAAAATAATCATTTTATAGATGAACTATACATCTTGTCTGTATGAAAAATAAAATGCTATCGAAGATCTCAATCTTTGCACAGAATCATAACTAATATACATTTTTTCTGTTTGGATTTGTTACTAAGGTTTTTATTCTAGTCTTGAATAACTACTTGTGAAATTTCAATGTGTTGAATCTTTTTTATATTATTTGAATAGTAAGTTAAACAGTTTTAGTGTACTATAAGCTCAATTAGAAGGAAACCCAATGACTTTTCTTCATTTTCTGATAAAACTTTACACAGTTTTTATTGTGATAGGAAATATTATAGATATTCTACGATAGAGGCTATTTTTACTTAGAATCATATTTGGATTTATACTTTCAAATAAAATGGATATCACTACTGCTTGATATCAGGTTGTACGTTGTTGTTACAAGTTCGAGGCATTTAACAATGCCTTGAAAATGTTGAATATAAGTAATTACCAGTGATTCAGTGTATTTTAGTAAAAAATGTTTTAAGGTAAAATAATAACACTATTATTCAGTTTTTTAGAAATCACGTCATTGTACTAATTATCAAAATATAATTGATCTAGTATTTGATACGCATTTTGGTTTTGACGAATAAATTAAAATTTAAATCATATGCACAATCTCTTCATGTTATTTGCTGATAATTGGTTGGTAACTCTTCAACTTCAATTAGTTTTATTTATAATATCTAAAGTCTATGTACTTAAATATTCAGCTCAATATCATAAATAAGTTATTTAGATTCAATATCTCATATAGGTAGTAAGGGACTTGATCGACAAAAATTATATCGAATTATTTACTTGAATATCCAATTATCTAAAAATATACAATTGCTGCAATTAAAATATGAATTGATTTTTTTGTAAACTAGATATAAGTTGCAGTTTGCTTTAACAAACTTTTTTGCCTTGAATAAACTTTCCGGTACGTGTAAATAATCTCTAAAAATTTTGACATGGTGCAAGGTTATGCTGACGAAAGATAAAATTTTGTCACACTTTCACATTCATGCACTTACATATTCTTCTTAATTTTGGTGTTAAACGATTCAGAATGACTTGCAACGTTCAGAAAATATAAAATTAGCAAATCAGATTCTGTGGCAAAAACATAATTATTCTGATAAAAAAGATTGTAACTCCTGTAATATTTTAACGAAGACAAATAGTCAATAACCAAATATTTCAATCTCAAACTTGTAATAGGTCTAAATACATAATAATATTTACATGCATAAATTATTTTAAGTTCAAACTAAAGCTTTCAGTTTTCTTCTAAAATTTATCTATCTTTAACTTATTTCTCCCTTACAATAGCTTAACTATTGTATACTTTGTCGAATGAAAAAAAATTGAAATGATGAAAAAAACTTTAAGGTTCAAGGGGTAAGTATAAAACTTTGAGATTCTCTAGTGTATAGTTTCATCTATACTTTGTCCATAAGGTTTAACTTTTAATAAATGCATTAAGTTTATGCATTAAATACATAGAAAGTGTATTTTATGAATTCATATCGGGACGAAGCTTTTAAATAGCCTAAATTTTACATTTCTAATTATTCTCCAAACTTTGAGAATATTCCTGATTAACCCTTTTCTATTTTCCAAGTAAACCTGTATCATGTTATTACTAGGTTGCGAAATGCGAAATTCGTTTGGTTCGACTTTTCGGATCGGGTTTTGTATATTGTACGATGTCGCCGTCATTGTTATTCGATATGAATGTGATTCGAGATCTTGTACAAATGTATTATTGTCGTAGGTAGAGAGTTCGAGTTTAGACAATACGCTGTTTCATTGGGAAATGTTTCATGAGAACCAAATATCGCGAATGTGTACCGACAATTAATCTCACGACCAAATCTATGATTACAGGTACGCTATTTGACAAATGACACAGATTGGGAAAGGTTCGATTGAGAGGATTCGATGAACTTTGTTTAATTATGTTGGTATAAGGTCTATTTTTTATACAAAAGTTCGTTTATTTTACCTATCATCAATTTAAAAATTGAATGATTTGCTTTGTTCGATGTTTGTTCCTTTGTTCTTTTTGAACTGTGCTCAAAATTTTGATATTTTATCTTTACTATACTACAGGATAATGCTTATGTATTC
This sequence comes from Ctenocephalides felis, assembly GCF_003426905.1. Lineage (NCBI taxonomy): Eukaryota > Metazoa > Arthropoda > Insecta > Siphonaptera > Pulicidae > Ctenocephalides > Ctenocephalides felis. The sequence goes on along the minus strand of NW_020539726.1, from coordinate 11,385,159 downwards.
TATATGAGTTAGCTATTGCTATGATTATTGTTTGTGATATTTATTTTCTCTAATCGCTATTCTATTTTTCTAATGCAAACCAATAGTTGTCCTGTTGCAGTTTTACTTTATATTATATATTTTTTTGAGAAGGCAACCCAATGGTTGTTTATTTCGATTCTGATGATTTTGAGTAATGTCCTAAAGAGCCTTACTAGTCTTACTTACAAGGAAACCCTCAGGTTTACTTTTTTGGGATTTGTTGTCTTTTGAGCTGTCTTTTCAATTTAAAATAAATATTACTACTGCTTGATGTGAGATTGCCCGCATTGTGGGATTTAAATTAAGTACCGTGTGGTTGCAAGGTCAAGGCTTCACCATATTATCAGTTATGATATAAAATTGGATTTGATTTGGAACTTTTGAAGTAAAAGTCATAATTTGATTTGATTTGGAACTTTTGAAATAAGTCATTTGTTTTTTTGAACTGCATCAGAAGTTTGATATTCTATATAAGCAAGCTGTTTTGATTATTGGTAAGTATAATTATTTTGTCTAATGACTATTAGATGGCAAGCCAATGGTTGTTCTATTACAATTTTGGTATTTATTTACAACCTAATGATTGTGTATTTCTATTCTGATGATCTTGAGTCATGCCTGAAAAAGCATTTACTTAGAAACATACTTTTGGTCTGTATTTTCAATTTACAATGAATATTACTACCGCTTGATATGGGGTTGCCCGCATTGTGGATTTTAAATTAAGTACCTTGTGGTTGCAAGACTCCGCCACATTATCAGATATGGTATAAAATTGGATTTGATTCGGAACTTTTGAAATAAGAGTTATTTAAAAAGGATATTACTACTGCTTGATATGAGGTTGCCCGCGCCATATGATTTGAACTCGATATCTTACGGTAGCAAAGACTAGGTTTAACCACATTATTAGATGTGATATAAAATTAGATTTGATTTGTATCTGTTTAAAAGATATTTTCTTTTTCATTCTAGAAGTTTTGCTTGAAAAGCTTATTCGATCTGTTTTCATTACATCTTACTTAGGTTATTGAACGGGCTGATTTTTATCTTCAACTAGACAAGACTTTTATTTTGGATTCACTGGCAACTTATTAATTTATTATTAATAATATATTATTGTTATTATACACTAATTAGTTCGTTTAGCAGCATTATTATAAAAAGTGTTCACACATACGTATATTTAAATAGTTGATGTTGTGTATTTTGACGACCTCTTTAAAAATTACATGATTATTTTGAAATTTTTCTAGCTAATCTATTCATTTTGTTCAAAATATACATGTTTGTTTGTTCTAAAATTATTATTTTACATTAGTAAGCAGGTATATTTAGAAGCACTTTGTACAAAGCTTTCATACCTACAATTAGATTGAAGGAGCTATGTTTCTTGAAGAGCTTTTAGCAAATAATATGATAATTTTTATGAAATTTTAAAGTAATTTGTTTATTTTACTCGAAATGTTCGAATTTTTTTCAGCTAATCATTATTTACAATTTGACACCCATGAGTGCAAAAAGTAATCATACTTAATTATATAGTAGTTGTTTTAGCATATGAACAGCCCATTTATAAATAAAATTATTGGTATAAATTTTTTGGTTGATCTGTTCCTGTTCCTCAAAATACCCGAACATTTTTCTATAGAATTAGAATTTTGTAGAGCACCGCATTTTCCCTAGTATAAACTTCTAAAATCTCAATATATTCAGGAAATCCTTAAAACACATATTTATATTTCTTCTCCTTACATTATTGTAAACATTCTATCAAGTTATACAATTTTCACTATGCATATTGGGCCTTAAGGCATTTGTAGTGAGTTTTGCCCCTGCAACCACAAGAATTTGATTGCAAAATCGGCGCTGAGTACAACCTGATATCAAGCAGTAGTGAAACACATTTTCACCTGGAAATATAGATCCAATTATGTTTCCAAATAAAAATAACCTTTTAGGACATTTATGTAGTAAATCACATCACACTTATTAGAGCCTAATAATTAGGGTATCTTCTAATATAGCTATGTGCTCTTAGAACAAAGGCTAGTTCTGATATTGTTCAATTAATGATTATGATTAATTAAAAATAAAATTGATATAATTAATCTCCGTATACAGTTCAAATTATATATGATACATTTTATAATGATTCACATTGATACATGCCTCAGTATGATACATATTTGTGCTTCTACATACTGTTTATTTAGCTTATTCAAAAATTCCTATTATTTCATCGATTCAATTAATCATAAATATTTTCTGATTCATAAAAATCGAACAATTACATGACACTACCCTGATGCATGCACATTTAATATCAATATTTGGAACAATTACCGTAGGTCACATTAGAGGGATGCGGGCTTCTAATAAATAAATCTGTGAGAACATAAGAGTCGTAGATTTTTTTTCAAGGCTTGGAATATACATATAAAATTCATTAGCAGATACATAAGAGTAACCATTTCTGTATTTTTTTCGTTTCTCTGTAACCGTTCGATAGATTTTTGTCATTGTTATTAATGACTCGTGAATCTAATGATTTTGTTGATTAATGATCCTCTTGGAACGTTCGAATTATAAAAGAATATAAAAAACTACATGTTTTGGTATGTGAGAAAGTATTTTGACAGTAGTAATGAACTGTTAATTCTCGTTGTTAGAGACGTCATAATCTCATGGTATATTCTATTATTATTTTCCATTTAAAATCAGCAAACAAATTAAATAGGAATTTTAATTTTCAATGGATCTATTGCTTTTAAGTACATTTTTTGTCAATATTTTTTAATCAATATTTTGCCATATTTTCACCATATGATTTGTGTAAATCAGTAATGATATATTTACCAATAATAACTTCATTAGAATTATCCAAACAGATAATTAATTGATTAATTTTGATATCTAATTTATTTAAACCAATTTTATATAAATTCAAAGATGTAAAATCAAGTAGTCGTTATGAAGTATTACCTAATTACTAATTAGTTGAATGATACGAATTTAGCAATCTTATCTATTATTAGATAATCAAATATTTTTTTAAAAACCCAAAATATATTTATTACTACTAATAATAATTCGAGGTTTCTATGAATGAATAAACAATTATATGAATAAATAAATAAATATATGCTATCTTGCATATTTTCTCATATGCATTTTAAGAACATTCTATATAATATTTGAATAGTAATTTATTTAGTATATTCATTATTTAATTTTAAATAACTTTATTATTTAATAATTGATGTGCAACATATCTAGATTTTTTCATGTTTAGTTCTGTTGATTTATCATATTTTATGATGTTTCTGTAAAATTATTTTACAGACATTTTTTCATCCCTCTTAATTTTTTTTAAATTGATCATTCAGATCATCATCAGTAACATGAATTTAAGACAGTTAATTTTAGACACATTTGCAGTCATAATTTATAGTAATTCCATAAAATACTCAATGAATGTATTCTCATTTCATTTTATTATTTTTTCCAATTGTTCCTTAAATTTTTAATATCAATTTTATTATTTTTATTACATGATTCACTACATATGAGGACCTTATGAGATTCGATTTTTTCGTATTATCATAATCTACATTTATAATTTAACTTCCACATTGTTATTTTAGACAAAATTTTTCATCTTCTAAAAATTTTTTTTAATTGCGACGATAATCTTTGTAAAATAGATCTAAGATCGTTAATTCAAAAACGTTTATTACTAAAAAAGCATTTGTAATCATAATTTATACCATTTTTAAAAATACTCAATAAAAAAGTTCTAATTGAATAAGTCTAAATGTTTCAAAATTTTATTATCATATTGGCATTTCCTGCCATTTTAATGCAGGATACGTTCTATATAAATTCCCTAAAAGACATTCTTGTTTATGATTATATTTATAAACCATATCCTACTTTGAAAGGTGAGATATGTTCTGGCCAGGTGTTAAAACTAATTCTGTATCGATGACGAAGATGACAAAAGCTATCTGATCCTTTATTTGAGAGAAAACGAGATGAACTACCCAAAAAAAAAACAACCCAAATCTTTTAGGTAGGATCAGATCCTGTAACAAAGAAATTACAGATAAAATCGTAGAAATTTCACAAAATTTCTATCGTTTAGTATAATTTATTAGATTTTTCAACCAGTATTTTGTTTGTTATTAAAGATTTGACTGGTATATTATCGTATTTTGAGGTATTTTAAGGGATTCATTCAAAAGTTTGAAATAAAATGATATCAAAAAACTAAATTTATGAATACAGGTTGTATTTAGTTAAATAGACATTTAATGGTTTTAATCATGAATTATTATCTGTTTAATAAGTGCATTATCATTTTTACCATTCATATGCATGATATAAATAGGATTGTTTCGGCCAGAAATTTAAGTAATTTTAATTAGAATTAACTTCATTAGTCAGCTTTACATAAGACATCACAAAATATTATTTATATATTAAAATTATAATTATATATTATATATAATTAAATATTTTAGTTATATTTATTAACAATAAGGTATTTTATCTCTAAAAGCTCATACTGAAACTTATATTTAAATATAAATAGAAATTATTTCCTTTGAATACTTATGTATTAAATATACAAAGTCTTACAAGTCGTTAATATTTTAAGCTAATTTATTTATAAAATAATTTGCAGAGAATACTCCTTATTTTAGTAAAATATTTTTGCAATTGATATAAACATAAAGATAGTCGTTAGAAAATCCTTGGAAACAACTTGGAAATTTCGAAGAAAGTGTCGAAAGACTCCGAACACCTTTTATATCATGCATTCCCCAGTACTCTAGTATTTAGGGCTATTGTCTTTGGACAGTCTGATGTCAAGCAGTAGTGATAGTGACATAGGTTTTTACAGAGAAATATAGATAGAAATATATTAACGAGTCATAATAGCCTTTTCCTGACATTGATACATAAAAAATCACCAATTTTGCAGAATTTGTAATAATGAAAGATCACATAGAGGTAGGACAACCATTTGGGCTGCCGTCCATAAAAAGTCAGGTCCATTAAAGAAGTCCACAAAACAGCTTATAGAACTCGGTAAATTCTAATTGCTGTTGAATATAATAGAAAAAAATTGTTTCAGCTTTTAATTTAATTTTCGCTTTTACCCTTGACTGTTAAGAAGAAAAACAACATATAATAAATTTTAGAGAAAAAATATACATGGTTTGAAGATTTTTGCTTTGTTATGAAACATTGTAGAATTTTAGTTAGTTAATATAATATGTAATAGTGTATATTTAATATTTGAAAAATAAATTCATGAAAATATTTTTTTAGTATTTAAGCATAATTTAGCACATTTGTTCGTATATTTTTTTCAATTGTTTGTAATATAATTTTTATTCGATTAAATATTTTCTTTCTCAAATGGTGAGAACCTAATTTATTATTTCGTCGAAACAATTCACAATTTCCGTTTCGTATTGATACCTTCCGATCGTCGATTTTGCCATTATTTTGTGTCTACCTGAGTAATTTTTGACGGATCGGTTCTGCATTGTGCATATGTGTGCAAATGAATGAAACAAGACCCTTCTTTGCATGGTTTATTTATATTATAGATCCATCCAGCCATCTATAAATTCGGCCAGGTATCCGATAGATCGGTTTGCGAGTTCAAACAGACGAAAAAAATACATCGCCAAAACTTATTTATGCACGGTACAGGCGACAGAAAAATTTTAAACGATAAATTAAAAAATAGAGAAAAATTAATAAGATAAAATATATATCAATTTTATTTTATAATGTTCATTAAATATTCATTTGAACATTTGTACAATTACAACAAAAATTGTTAAAATTGATAAAGACAGTGAATAAAATTTTGTGCTTATCAGATTTTTTTCTCAACACCTTATTTTGATTATATTTGTGATATCTGTTGGAAAACATTTCCTAATTTTTATAACAATTAGTCTTTATTCACGGTACAGCAGAGAGAAAACTTTTATACGAGAAATTAAAAAACTAGAAATGAAAATTAACAAAAAATTAACAAAATATAATAAATGTCTATTCTGTTTGAATTTTGTGTTGTTACAAAATTGACATTAATTCTATCTGTACTAATATACTGTAGAATTATAATCCAGGAATTTTAAGCTAAAAAATGATTATTAAATAGAACTACAAATTAAATTTCGTGCCCAAAATCTAACTTGGATTGGATGGGCAACTGGATGTAAATTTATTTAAAAAAATTTCAAGTTTATACGAGATATCAGAGAAATAGAGAAGAAAAATTAAGAAGATATAATAAATGTCTATTTTGATTAAAAATTTTGAAAAACTATAACATAAATTGAATAACATAAATTCTTTCTGTATTAACATATTGTAACATTTACTTGTATTGTAACTTTAGGAAGACAAAAAAGAGTTAATAAAGCACTCTAAAAAGAATTTTGTGCCTAAAATCCAACTTTTTTGTTACCACTTCATTTTTATTATATTTGTGATACGTTGTTACGAAAAGTTGCATTAAATTTATTTACACTTTTTAATTTTTATAACAATTATTCACGATACAGGCGACTGAAAAATTTTATATGATAAATTTATGAAATTGAGAGGAAAATTAAATAGTATAATAAATGTCTATTCTGTTTAAAACGTTTGATAAAACTATAACATATATTGAGGATATAATCATTTTTATCTATATTAATAAACTGTAGAATTACATTCCAAAAATTTCAAGTTAAAAAATATTAATAAAAGACAGTAAATTAAATATTGTTTTAAAAACTTTTTTCTATCTACAGTTAGATACAAATTTTATTTATATTTTGTTTAGATTATTGTTGATAACGAGTTGATTTAGCACGTTCAAAAATACATGATTATTATTGAACAGATTTGAATTTAACTATTTATGTTATCTCTGACCTAAATCTGTAAAACTGAATAAATCGCTATTTTACTAAATTTCGATCAATATAGATAATGTTCTACAAGAAAATTAGTAATTATACTCTTTCCTAGTTTATATTTGAACTATTAAAACTATTCAAAACTTTTTTAAATAAAAATATTATCTGGGAAGTAAAAACTTTCTAATGCTTTTAATTTGTACTTCAATCTATTAAAAATCAAAAGTAATATTTTTGGTAAAAATAAAGTTAAGATGTTAATTGTAGTCAATTTATCAATGGCGTTGAAGTAACTATTATACTAATTTCAGCATCAGATTAATCAAAATAAAAAAAACTAGTATTGGGATAAATTATAGCTCGTAATTACTAATGAATGCTAAAAAACAAGTATAAACATTAATTGGCGAAAAAGCGATTTTGATTTGGAAATTTACATGTTTTGATGTATAAATCAATATAAATATATTTTTACGATCCTGGGAACATAGTTTTGTAGGTATTGAAATAAAGCACTAAATCAATAATATTAATTTCTTTGATTAATGCAATTTAATCATATAACTTGGTAATAATAAATAAAATCATAAAACATCACATTACACCCCGCTGAACCTGGATGATCCAACTATTTTTCTTAGTAATACTACAAATTATAAAAACTAATTGAATTCATCATGTTTTATGAGCCATTATTCCAAATTACTTTTTGTTTCATAACAACCGCATGATTCTAAATACTCTATAAAGCTGATTACTCTATTATCAATTGTTGAACAAAGGGAATTATTATCATGAAGGCAGATCACGCACGAATTTTTTTTATAAGTAAATATTTAGCCTAATAACCCTTTTATTTAATACGCGTAATGAATGATATATTATGTTCTGTATCTAGAGCAGTTGTTTTTTGTCGTCGAACAAAAATATTCCAAGGGCCCGGTACAAATTTGAATACATAAGCCCAGTGGCGCTTGCTTTGGAATATGGTCCCCTGTGTATGCAAATTAATGGTTAGATGAAGAGTTAGAAAAAATAGTCGCGTGGTTTTTCATCCGACGCGTGCTCGATTTTTTTCAGCCCGAAAATTGGGTGCTAGATAAGCGTGGCCCAAGTCTAACAAATTTGCATACGAATCGAAAGTGTGCCCCAGAAGTAACAAAATTGTAATAGTGTGACAGATCTACGAGAGAGAGCTTTAGGCTAACTTTTGGGACTAATGTGATTGTCATGCGGTAAGATATGTTTATGCAGCCATCCTAGCATATTATAGATAAAACCTTTATGCTAATTTTTAGTTGATGTCTTTATCGCGGTAGTCAATTCAGGAACTATTGAGGAATCATTGTATGTTTGCAAACAAAATATGATCGTTGGAGAAAGGAACAAGGTAATTTTGTGAGGATATGATCGATGATCCATTTTATACACAAGCAAATTTATTGATCCATCTCCCTAAACTTTAAAACTATCTTTAAAAGAATATTTTGATACTACCAGTATTGTCTGTTAACATGCTTTTAAAAATCATAAAAGTTGTTCTGGATCAATCTTGGACGTGTTCCTAAAGAGTTTTTACCTAAATTTTTATTCGACAATCCAAACTATGCCAAAACCGTCATCTAATCTAATAAACAAGCTAATTTATTGCTCCATCTTCCTAAACTGTCTTTTAAATATTCTTTTAAAAACTACCAGTGTTGTTTGAATATGCTCTTGGAAATCACAAAAGTTGTCTACTTGATTAATCTTGTCTACTTGACAATCCAAAATGTTCCTCCAAAGTATTCCAAAACCGTCACCTAATCTAATAAACAAGCCAATTCATTGGTCTATATCTCCCTAAATTATCTTTTGGAGAATTTTTTCGTACTACCAGTGTTGTTTGTTAACATGCTCTTGGAAATCAAAAAAGTGGTCTACTTTGGTCATGCTCCTGAAGAATTTTTATCTGAATTTTTATTCGACAATGCAAAATGTAAAGTATGCCAAAACCGTATTAGTTCAGTCATTATAGTAAGTTTACTTCGGAATTCGAATTACCCAGCTGTAAGTCTGTGTATACTTGTATATTGACACCCTAAAGTTGTCTCAAAACCTACATATGGTATTGACACCCTAAGATAAGTAAGTTTTGAGATAACTTTTTAGTGTCAATATACAAGTATTTACAGACTTACAGCTGGGTATCTCAAATTATAAGGTTCAACATTTCTTTGTGTGTCATTAAAGAATCTGCCTGAAAGCTATTTATTAATATGAACTGTTCTGATCTGAGACGATAAGTTTTAACAAAATTTTGATAAAACTCTTAATTAAATTCAGTGTAATAGGTACTATTGCAATCTATACTGATGATTACCTACCTTACCTATTATCTACATAATATAAGAAGGGTTTTTGTTTTTTGGTCGGATTATTGAGAAACGCATAATATTATTTGTTCCACATAAGACAAACAATCTAATGTTATTAATTCTGTGCAAGTATCCTTGTGTTTATCGCTGTTTGAAATTGTTTTATAATACTGTTTAGCAATAAATACTTACTAAAATTTAAGTTCATGAATTAAATAAGAGCATCTCCTATAGGTGACACCCACATGATGACTTGGAAGTACGAGTGTCGTCTATAGACGACATCCAGAATGTCCATTTTTTGACTCTCTGAGTAAAATTATCGTAGTTATTACTTTATTATTGTGTTTTCTTTTAAGTTTCTTAGAAGTGTTTTTTTATTTTTTAAATACATTTTTAATTGAAAAATGGAAAATTTTAAAATATTGAAGTGCCAAATTCTTGGGCGGCTTGTAGACCAGTGAAAATGCTATGAAAAACACTCTTGTAGCCAAAGGGTTAATAAAGATCAAATAATAAAAACAATTACCTTATTGATAATGAATATGTACTATAAGTGTCATCAATATACTTAGAAAAATATGACCAACCCTTTCCACTCGGATGCCGCCGCTCTGGCGGCAAAATTTATATGAATCTTGGAATTAGAGAGTGGAAAGGGTTAAATGTTGTCTTTAGAGCATTTTCAATTATGTTCATGTTAATAAATATATTTTCATTTTTAGTTATTGCAAACCATTTAATTAATTATTATTAAATTTTAATAATAATAAACTACTATAATTTTATTACAATTACAATATCGTATGATATAGCTACGAAAAAGTTGTTACTGCATGTTTTCACAACTACAAATAATTTACATTAGTTAGTTATGCTATTAGTTAATTTAATGTTAAAACCATATAAAGACACATTCTACAATAAATCATAAAAAGTCCAATTTATAATTTATAATTTTCTATCCGACTGTACCATCAGATATTTATAATACGACAGGCCGTTAATTTTTTTTGCAGGATTTCACACATGTACATCCGCAACTTTTGCTAATATGAGTACATGTGAGTCTCTCTCTCAAAATTTCTGTATGTGTAAAAAGAATCTTCGTAAATAGGAACTACCTATATATTATAGGTATATATATACCTATTCCTGTGTATTGGTTTATTTGTGTCATAAATAGTTTTCAGATCAAAAGCGAGGCAAGTTCGTTATTGGGACAAAAGAATATCGTTACATTAAAATCCCTTGATAGAATCATATTTAGATGTATTTGTTAGTATATGCCTGAGTTTATAATTCTGGCTTTAGAAATTCTATTCTTTTATTTTTGATATTTGCTTTTCGAATTGCTTATATCTTCTATGTGCATCTCTAGCTTTTGACAAACTTACAGAATTTTTTTGATTCTTGGTATCATTTTATTTCGGAATAGGCAAACAAATATTGCTCTGTTTCTTTATAAAATAGTTATCATATGAAATGTAATCTATTTTGTTTGTGACAGAGTTTTTAACTGATTAAGATAATCATGTAGATAGATGATTCATGAATAAGTTTTTATATTGTTGAAAAATTATTTATGGCAAAAAATATTATAAAACTTATTTAGATTTTTATAAAGTCAAGAGAAATTGCACCTTTGTATCATTAACTGTGTTAGTGAGATATATTAACGGTGTATTTTTTTATTCACTTGTATATTTACTAATTAATTAATTTCATATTACTATTTAAGGACGTGTAGTAAATATGTTGGTTTACAATTGTCAGCCGTTTGGTTTAGTATTTTAGTTTTTTTTTTATAATCAATTCAACGAAGTATCAGAAGTGTTTATAATATTGTAACAAAGAACAAAATGGCAATACAGGATTTTGTTGAATTATCAAAATTTTAAAGAATTGTTTGCCATTTAATTTCATTGTCTTGCCCTTTCGTTTTTTTAACTGTAATTTTTATTGACAGTATTTCGTTTTTCTAATAAATTCAAAGTTTCGAACGCTAATCATTTTGCTTAATTTTTTTTTACTTCTTATATTGGATATTCCTTTCCCTTTCTCTTTCGAATTTTTATTAGTTAAGTTAGATTTTTTTTATCCGTTAAAATTTTATCAAAAAGGACAAGAAATATATGTCACATAAAACAAAACTAATTGCTGGTAATCAACTACTGATGTTCAACTTACAGAAAAATAATAAACAAAATGATCTATCTGCATTCAAGTAAGTTGTTATTAAAAAAAATGGACACTTCCTTTTGGCTCTTTAAAAGCAATTCGGTCTACAGATTATCTCAATGTAGAGTGCTGACTCAATGCAATAATGGAAACTTGCTCGTACAAACATACTTCATTTTTTGCTCTTTGGACCAGTATAGTTTAGCTGTTACTGTGCTGCCACAACTAATTTAGTGAAACCGTATCCGGTGTCCCTTAATTAGAAACGATATTTCAAAAACTCAGGCCGAATGGTATGAATGTATTTGAATAAGATTTTAAGTATTTTATGTACTATATATATTATATTTTTGAGAAGCACAAAATGAAAACAAATATAAGTGCAAAGAATATAAAAAAATAAATCACTATTGGACCTAAACTTAAACACTAAAGCATAAATATTTTGTTTTCATTTTATATGTTTTAATTTATGGAAATTTGTTATCAAAAATAAAAATCTAGTAAAATTTATTAAAAGTATCAAAAATATATTTGTTTACAAATCTTGATATGTCATGACAATCTGATGTTTTTAGTGATCTATGGTTTCAAAGCTAACTCGTATTTCATGGTCAACTCGTGTTGCCACATAACTCCTATTAAAATATTAAAATCTAATATAACAAATTAAATATAATAAATTTTAGAAAATTATATCAATTACTATTATTATCAATTAATCAAAACAAGACTGTAACATTATTCTATGTTAAACAAATAAATTTTAGTAAAATTTATAATATCTGAAATTTTACACGTATATGACCAATAACAGTAACAACAATGTCAGTACTAATTTAAATATGTTAACTCTGTGTCGTCTCTAATAATAATTTATCTCTAAATACTCATTGATTGTTTATAATAACTCTCTCAATAGCACTAAACTAACTATACACGTATCTCACTGAAATCTCTCTATAATTACTCCTTACTACTATCACCAACCATAGAGATTTTATATAGATGCATACTACCATTCATACCAACATTCGTACAATGCAGCCTCGCCATCTAGGCATAGCTAACAGATATTTATCAAATTATTCTCGAGAATCGTTCTAATAATATGAGTATAACAAATAATAAATTGAAAATAATTTATATAATGCAGAAAAATAATTTATTAGCAACTATTTAAAGAGTTAAGTTTTCTCTTCTTTGTAATTCCTGAAACACGGGATTTCCCTTAAAAAAGTCGCGTTATAGCTCACGCGAACACAAACAGTTGTGGCTTGCCTGAAAAGTTACTGACCGCCCGTGTATACTCTGGTTATATAATACTCCAACTTCTCGGATACTTCAACTGTGAATTCGAAAAGTTTTCTTTGTACATTTTTTTTAAAAGTTCACGTAGATTCTGTTGAAATCGTTCGTATTTTACATAGATAACATAAATTCTTAAGCGTTTGTAGTGCTCTTAAACAAACGTTTCTTTGTCTTTAAATATATATTTTTTGGAAATTGTATTTATTCTGCATTTTTGGTATAAATGATATACAATGTGACTACAAATGTAGAATAAATACTATTTTCAAAAAATGTCTAGTATACTGAAGATTTAATAAGATAGCATTATATCTAATCTAAGACAATAATATATCTAAATTTTTTTTATTAAATAAATAATAATAAATTCTTAAGCATTTGAAGTATTAACGATCGGTTTTTTTGTCTTCAAAATATAGTAATTTAAAAAATATATTTTATACTTCATTCTTGATATAGATAATATACAATATAGTGTAATGTTCTCTTAGCAAATCTCCAATGAGTAGACAATTATAAATAAAACATTTTCAAAGTGTAAAATATTATATAAATACCATAAAATTGATTTTAGTAAACAATGCAAGAATCTCTTATTTCAATGCTATCCTCAGAGAAAGAATATATTTTAATTTCTGACCACATTGGAATCAAAAGCTCGATGACTTGATTTAAGCTTATTATGACGAACCGAATAGAACCATTTTTTCCCCAGAATATAAATATTGGTTTCGAGCAAATTGCTAAAATTTTGTTGTATTATGATTATATTATATGTGCTTTTGAAGATTAGTTTGTTTTTTGCCATAATTTTCTCACTAACATAAAATAATTGATTTTATAAACTTGTAAAAACTCTCTATAAATATGTAATTTCATGAATTCTATCTCTTCTTGTAGATATAATCAGATTAACTAAAATAAAATTTAAAAAAAATGAAAAATAAATAAAATAAAAAACAAAAAAAGAATCATTGCTGTAGAAAATGTGTTAAATATAATCCTAATTTATTTATTATGAAGTTTTGCAAATATTCATCAATTGTACAAAATTTTAGTCTTTTATATTTATTCTCTTAATTAGCAAAATTTACATTGTTTTGAATCATTGTCATAATTAAAGAAAATAATAATTAAGTATTTAAAATAAATTTTGATATACTTTTATAGCTATTAACCACAATTGGTATCGTTGTTTACATTTTCACATAAGACTGGTAAGTGGTGCTATTTAGACTGCACTTTTAGAACAAATAGACATGATTCTGATCATAAACGAAGTATCAAACCGTTTTGCATCGATATATTTACTAATATGTATCACTTTCAGATTTAAATACTATATATAATATTTTAATAAAAATAAAAAACTATATATAATAATTTGGCCAAGAATTGAACAGATATTTCCTTGGTGTGTTTTATTGCTAAGCACATGCACAATGCATTCTAGTTCTAATATGGTCTTGGGTATACTTGCGTTTAAATGCATGACAAATACAATTTTAGTTTTAATAAAAAAAAATGAAACTACCAGAGTTTGAAAACCGTTGTTTACCAGTCTAGACTATATACTACATAAGCAACACGCGATTCCTGTCGCTGTCCAAGATATGTGTTTGTCGCCCATGGACAAATGGATATTTAAATCCTTATTGAGAAGATTCACTACAAAATTGTTCAAGTTTTCAAATGTATAATTATTTTCTTTTACATTTTCATAAAAAAATAATTTAAATAATTTGAGAAGGTACTTTCACGTTTATTATTGATGTATGATTATAATAAAACGACAATGATTTACAATAAAATTACCAAAATTTAGTATCTTATTAGTAGATTAAAATATTAGTGATAAATTTCGGTAGGCATGTTTCAATGCATATATTTTTAAAATGATTAAATATAAAATTACTATTTTCATAAGCAAGAAACAAGTGTTGGTAATATTTATTGTTTGCTTTAGAATAAATCAAGAAAAAATACGAAATATTTATAAAGACGAGTAATAGTTTCATATAAATTGATATTATTCTTAAAAAAGGGCTTTTGCGTAGCTCATTGTTCAGAGCTTTCTTTTGATGAAATAAGAGGAGATATCGGTTTTTACATAAAATATAAATGGAAATATGTTTTCAAGTACCCTTTCTGCTGCATTGAATTGAAAATATACTCTCATTATTAGAGAAAATTTAATTATACAATTTATTAATTAGAGATAGTTCAACCATTATTCTAAAGGTACGCGGGATGCACCACAATATTTGCAAGTAGCGGAAAAAAGATGTTTAACCAACCATCACCTTAGTTTACGAGACCTCAAATAATTTTTAAGTTTATGAGAAATTTTATTGTTTTAAAACATGTATTAGTAATTTTAAGTTAAATTCAACAGTAGTTTTTCATTTAACCACTATAAAACCTTGGGTGGGGTAAAAAGTACAAACTGTAATTTTAGTCTGGCAATAACAATAAAAACTAGTAAATAAAAAATAAATTACGATACAAAAATATATTTACAAGTGATAAATTAAATAAATAGTTATTTCAACTCTGGTGATGAATATTTCTGACGAAAAACGAGATCAAGGTTATTCACAGTAAAATCTCTGTAAAACATGGACCCATGCAATTTATATTTTGGTTGAATAATGTAGCTATTATTGTGTAAATTGTAATAAAATAAAAACAATCCAATTTACTCCGGCCATGGGGTAAAAAGGACCACGTTACAAATTTTGTCATTAAAGTCAAATTGGACTTTTGTGTTCCGCCCTACTCCATTTTTAACATTCCGTAAGGTAAGTTATAGTGATCGTCAAAATCGAAATTGAAACTTTTTGCATATCTTCATGTTTTGAAGGTTTCTGAACATTTGGGCATACCTTAGAAAAAATGAGTGCTTGCGTGTGTGCATGTATGGATGCAATTTTTTATCCACGTTTTCGGGCGCACGGATCAACCGATTTGCATGGTTCGAAAATATATTCAATTTCTATTGATAGGGAGATGAGCAGGTTCAGCCGTTTCGGAGATACGGAGCAAAAATTGCACAAAATAGAAAGGGTGATTTTGAAAGGACGGAGCATCTGATTTGAATGATTCAAAAAATATTCAATTCGTAATGGCGATTCAGAAAACTTTCTGCTTATGCTGACAAAACGATTGCTATTGGAGAAAAATTGCTATTAGAATTTTTTTTATTTCCAAAAAATATTTTTTTTACTAAATTTTAGTCTTTGAATATTTTATTATGGTACAAGGAGTTTCAGCAATTCGCCTTAAGGCACAATGCAATGCACCAGTAGTTTCGTTTTCAATCAATACAATATAGTTAGTGTGAACAATATGATACGAAATGAATATCAAATTGTAATTATAGTACAAATAAAAATTGTATTAAATTCGAAACTACAATTCGTATCGTATTGTTATCGATGCTTATGTTCGTCGACATCGCTCTTATCCGCCTCCCAGCTGTCGATACTCGATACTAGCAAGAGTTACTTTCGAACGCAGTGGTCAAGCGAAATAAGAGAATTCGATATATCGATTGACCTAGTGTTCACATTGAGGGTCAAGTGAAGTTGAATGCCCTCTGAATCACTCGGGTTCGGGGGATAGACAAACCCGAACTACCCCACATCACAAGACACACTACAGTCTAACATGAGGCGGTACACCTTGCGAGGAATGATGTGACGTTTTTTAGGGGTAGGACAACCTTTTTAGTGCACCTTGTAATGAGAATGAGATTTGAAAGATTTGCATTGCATTGAATTGCATCATTGAACTTATTTGACGTTATAAACATTTTTAATAACTAACAACATAGTATAATATAACACGTGTTCGATAAACAATTCAACATCTATGAGGTACTAGTTAATTAATAATATATAGTTAATTTACTAGTTACTACAAATGTAATTTATTTTTAAATTATTAAAGATCAACTTGCACGAATCAACTTGCTTTAACACTTTAGCGCAGTGGTCGTGGAACCGGGGTAAAATACCCCAAACAGGGTAAAAATTTAAAATTGGGGTAAAAGTATTTATTTTTAATTGATATTTACTGTATTTGCTACGTAGTTGACCGTAGAGGGCAATCTCTCTTCATCATAGGGGTTGTTCTGACGTCTTTTCGTTTTATTATATTGGCCATGAAGGTGACAAACTTCAGGGCATTAAGTTTTACATGGAATGGTTGCTACCCCTGGTAGAGGGGGTAGCGGAGTGTTTTAATTGAACTAGTTGTTCACTTCTAAAAGTAAAGTCCGCTTGACAACATGTAAATAACCAATAAAAATAAATATATCTTCATTCATTATAACTTAGTAACAATTAGTGATTGTGATTAGAACTGCAACAAATACATGATATACAAACAAATCAAAGTTTAATACAGTCCACAGCTACAAGGGTTAAATTATAACCCAACAACCTGAATTATCAAAGAAGAGTTTTAATAAATTCTATAACTACGTAACAAAATTACAGGGGTAATATCAATTTAGAGAAAAACATTTTGGGTTGATGATTAAGTGTTTCTCACCGCTGCTTTAGCTATCTAATAAATTATTGGCAAAATTATTATAAGTAGAATTTTGTTTTTATGTATAGGTGTACCAAATTATGACAAAAATCAGTATATGTGCGTAAAAATATTTAATATATAAATGTGATTTTTCTCATTTTTTAGAACTTTTGTCATGATTATGTACATATTATGTTAATATCAAAAAACTAATCGTTCGTAGGAAAGATCACATTTTTAAGATATGCATACAACGACAGATCTCTATTCACATACACGACTAATCACAATCGGCCCATATAGAAATGATATCTTCGAGAGCGAATGACGAATCATTGGCACTCGGATCATCTGCCGTAACGCACTTCCGATGCATTTGTACGGATTTACACCCTAGTCGCGCTTCAAAATTTTCATTCAATCTTGCACAATAAAGAATTATAAATTCGGTATATAATTGTATATTTATATTACTCGTTGAGCAAATTGCAACGATATTTACTAATTCAGCATTTTTATTTGCTATTATTCTAATAAGTTATTGAATATTGTTTTTATAGCAGATATTTAAGTATGCAATAGTTAGAAGTTTCAATGAATTATTTTTAGGACATTAAAATAATTCAATTGTCGAATTAAAAAGAATCTGCTTATCAAGTATTTTTCTCTTATTATTGGTATTTGATTCAATAATTAGTCAATTACGATAAACAAATACATTATCAATTAACTAGTTTTATATATTTATTGTAATTTTATCATTAGTTATTAAATAATTGTAATTTGTTACAGAATGATACCGGTGAAAAGGTAAACAAAAGACAAATTCTCATCAAACATACTATATGGTAAGTGATTGAAAATGATTTTTTCTTTTTTTATATTATCAATTATTATAATAATATAAAAATTGGTCTAAGTTTATTTAACTGTTTTTTATCGGAAATACAATACATCAAACAGTTCTTTATAAAAAGTGATATCAACGAATAAAAAATGTATTAAGGTTAGAGGCATACTACTTTTAGCAAAATAATTTACAGTGTAATTAGAATTTATTACTATTTTTTAGTGTCTCATTGGATGTATTAGGAAAACTTAATTTAATTCAAATAATCGATTGGTAAAATTATTTTTTTTGTAGAACTATATGATGGACCGTGTTGTTAATTTAAAACAAAATGAATTCAAAAATTTAATTTCTAGCTCGTATTGAACATGCACAGGAGAAATTAAGCATTTTTATATTTTGATAGAAAATTTGTTCGTAGTTAATTATGCAAGAAATATTAAATTTCTTGTAGATATTGAATTATTGTCTAAGGCAGAGCACATAATATTACGATAATAGAATTTTCAAACATATTATTCTATAGAACATGAAAATGTTAATGGACTAAGAACATTTATTAGATTTTTTTTAAGGAGGTATAAATAGAAAATAATTTCTAAATTGTAAAAATTCACTTAAAAAATTGTAAAATTTTTGAAGTTATTGCAATAGTGAACAAATAATCAAAAATAAAATGGTTCTAAATTAATACGTTCGCAGACGTGAATGCTATAGCATTGATTTTCATTGTGATGCAGAATACCATGAATGATATAGCATTGAAATTTAAGTCATTTATTTTGAACTAAATTTTCCATAATCTAAGGTTTTTGTAATTATTATACCTCTCAAGGTAAAACTAACTGATTCTTTAAATATTTTTCGAGTTATCTCATTTTTCTCGTAGTCCCTAATTATCATAGGCAAGCAAATTGCGTAAAATAAGAGTAATTGAGTAACTTGAATTAATTTTACGTGGATGCTATAGCATTCATAGTATATAACGATTACCAAATGATAATCTGACTACTCCATTAAACGATGATCAAATACATTTCTATTTACAAATAATATCACTGTCAGTTTTTGTACCTTGCTGAAACTTTTACTGTCCGCTAATGCGTTAAAGAAACAAAATTTTTTGTTGTTTTCCATATTTTTAACTTAATCTTAATCCTCATTACGAACTTTGACCAAGAAGAAATTACTGAAATATTTGAACAAATCATAATACTGAATAATTTATCCCACAATATTTCCATAAATAAAGTACATGATTTTTAATCCGCAATAAGATATTCCATCTCGTACGTTCCGAGCACTTCTCTGACAATGTAATCAAAGCCATAAATGTGATATTTAAACAACAAATTAACAATATTTTAACATAATAGCCCACGGCCAACACATTATAACGACACATACCTAGCGGTTTTTATTTCTCGTCCATCGGAGTGTCATCAAATTACAATATCTCACGCGGATTTTTTTGTCCGTATTTTAAATATTAATTCGTTCCAGAGAGACCTGAGTCATGAGCTTCGACCAATTCATCGATAATTTACGATCGGACGTTAAATACTCGACAAATATCTTCCATTATATGTGTTAAAATAAGAATTTTTAATTCGAAGAGAAATCACGTGCCCAGCACACCTGTATTGGGTCGCCGGTCAGGTTTCGTTCAGATTAAATGAACTTTTTATCGG